>NC_090653.1:27595186-27702686 GCF_040937935.1 Hyperolius riggenbachi | reverse complement strand
ACTTCCACTCTGTGTACACGGCTCAGCCTGACTATATAGCATTGTGTGTACTGCCACTGTGTACCTCGCTCAGCCACGCTATATATAGCATTGTTTACTGACACTCTGTGTACACGGCTCAGCCAGACTATATAGCATTGTGTGTACTTCCACTCTGTGTACACCGCTCAGCCAGACTATATAGCATTGTGTGTACTGCCACTCTGTGTACACCGCTCAGCCAGACTATATAGCATTGTGTGTACTGCCACTCTGTGTACACCGCTCAGCCAGACTATATAGCATTGTGTGTACTGCCACTGTGTACCTCGCTCAGCCACGCTATATATAGCATTGTTTACTGACACTCTGTGTACACGGCTCAGCCAGACTATATAGCATTGTGTGTACTTCCACTCTGTGTACACCGCTCAGCCAGACTATATAGCATTGTGTGTACTGCCACTGTGTACCTCGCTCAGCCACGCTATATATAGCATTGTTTACTGCCACTCTGTGTACACGGCTCAGCCAGACTATATAGCATTGTGTGTACTTCCACTCTGTGTACACCGCTCAGCCAGACTATATAGCATTGTGTGTACTGCCACTGTGTACCTCGCTCAGCCACGCTATATATAGCATTGTTTACTGACACTCTGTGTACACGGCTCAGCCAGACTATATAGCATTGTGTGTACTTCCACTCTGTGTACACCGCTCAGCCAGACTATATAGCATTGTGTGTACTGCCACTGTGTACCTCGCTCAGCCACGCTATATATAGCATTGTTTACTGACACTCTGTGTACACGGCTCAGCCAGACTATATAGCATTGTGTGTACTGCCACTCTGTGTACACGGCTCAGCCAGACTATATAGCATTGTGTGTACTTCCACTCTGTGTACACCGCTCAGCCAGACTATATAGCATTGTGTGTACTGCCACTGTGTACCTCGCTCAGCCACGCTATATATAGCATTGTTTACTGACACTCTGTGTACACGGCTCAGCCAGACTATATAGCATTGTTTACTGACACTCTGTGTACACGGCTCAGCCACACTATATAGCATTGTATACTGCCACTCTGTGTACACCGCTCAGCCAGACTATATATCATTGTGTGTACTGCCACTCTGTGTACACCGCTCAGCCAGACTATATAGCATTGTTTACTGACACTCTGTGTACACGGCTCAACCAGACTATATAGCATTGTGTGTACTTCCACTCTGTGTACACCGCTCAGCCAGACTATATAGCATTGTGTGTACTGCCACTCTGTGTACACCGCTCAGCCAGACTATATAGCATTGTGTGTACTGCCACTCTGTGTACACCGCTCAGCCAGACTATATAGCATTGTGTGTACTGCCACTCTGTGTACACGGCTCAGCCAGACTATATAGCATTGTGTGTACTGCCACTCTGTGTACACGGCTCAGCCAGACTATATAGCATTGTGTGTACTGCCACTCTGTGTACACGGCTCAGCCAGACTATATAGCATTGTGTTTACTTCCACTCTGTGTCTGCTGGGCCTGGGAACAGTAGTACACCGCTCACCCGCCACTGTATAGCATTGTGCTCTGTGTCGCTGCTGGCAATAGTGGTACACCGCTCACCCACCACTGTATAGCATTTCTGTACTGCCACTGTACTGCTGCCAGTCAGCGTGTACTTTAAGGATAAGTGAAATGAGGAAGAAATCCGTTGAAAGAGGGAGGGGCAAGGGAAGAGGTGTTTCCCCTGACGGTTCACGTACAGGCCACAGGGGAGCACCCAAGAAAACCCACTCAATACCGCCCAGTTTGTCCAGGACAACCACCCTCACAGATCCAAAAGAACAGGACCAGATAATTACTTGGATGACCTCTCAAGCGTCCAGCAGTGGGTTAAGCAGCACCAGCACATCACGCACGAGGTCCGAGTCCTCAGCCAGTTACAAGGAGCCAGTGGGCACAAAGCTGACACAACCGGCAGCGACACCACGCACACAACTGCCAGATAACCAGTCCGATGAATTACCTCAGGACACAATGGGGTATTCGCAGGAGCTATTCCCAGGCCAACAAACTTCCACCTTTGAAAGGTCAATGGAGGAACAGCCAGAAATGTTGTGCCCGGATTCACAACCATTAACTGTGGCAAATGCACCGGGCACTGAAATACAAGGCGAGTCCGAGGACTTTGTAACCTAAATCCCAGAGCAAGTTGGGCAGGAGGGATTGCAATTGCAGGAGGTCGGCCGAGAAGCTCTGGAAGACGACGTTGGAGTGAGCTGCGCAGAGGTTGTTCTGGGGAGCTCTACTCCACGGCGGCGGCCCCCCACAATGACATATGACGAGTTTCAGGAGATGGAAGAGGAGGGTATGGACAATGTGGACATAGACCCAGATTTTGTTTGTGAACGAGAACATCGCCGTCGTAGCAGCAGCACAGATGAGTCTGTTGAAGAACCCACTGCTGCACGAGTTCGCCTTGTGCCACAAGGTAGGCGGCGCGCAATTTCAGGCACCACAAGCGTGGAAGTTCAAGTGAGAGGCAAAAGAGGCGCAAACAGAAATCGCCAGCAAGGCAGGTGCTCCAAAGTCTGGGCTTTCTTTGAAGACTGCACTGAGGATGTTACCATGGCGATTTGCAAGGTGTGCAAGACCCGCCTGAGCAGGGGGAAAAGTATTAACAACCTCTCCACCACCAGCATGAGCCGCCACATGCTATCCAAACATCCCACTCTGTGGGCAAACGCGACAGGACAGGGTACCAGCAACACTGCCTCCCTTGGGTTCACCAGTCTCACCACCAGACCCGCCTCAGCAGCAGCAGTAGCCCAGCCATTGCGTGGTTCACAACATTCGCAAACATCAGATGACGCTGACACTGTCACTTTCCGGAGTAGTGCTCTTGAGGTCTCCCAGTGTTCATCAAACACAACAACCAACAGCCCTTCAGTGTGCAGCCCTACGGTTCAGTTGTCTGTGTCGGAGATGTTTGAGCGCAAGAGGAAATTGCCAGCAAATGACCCCCGGGCCGTGGCAGTAACAGCCAGCATAGCCAAGCTTCTGGCCTGCGAAATGCTGCCATATCGAGTGGTGGAGACAAACAGCTTCAAGGGCATGATGTCAGTGGCCATCCCACGTTATGTGGTTCCCAGCCGCTACCACTTTGCGCGCTCTGCAGTGCCTGAGTTGCATGAGCACGTGGTCAGCAAAATAACCCGAAGCTTGAAGAATGCCGTTGCCTGCAAGGTTCACCTCACCACTGACACCTGGACGAGTGCGTTCGGCCAGGGTCGATACATCTCCCTTACCGCGCACTGGTTGAACCTTGTGGAGCCTGGCAGCGATTCCTCACCTGCTACGGCGCGGGTGTTGCCCACGCCGCAAACAGCTGCACCGCCGTCCCTCCCACTGGATAACAGCAGCACCTACCTCTCTGACTCCTTCTCCTCCAACGCATCTCAAAGCTGTACCTCATCTGGAAACGCTAACCCAGCAACAGCAGCAGTAGGATCATGGAAGCAGTGCAGCACAGCTGTTGGCATGCGTCAGCAAGCGTTGCTGAAGCTGATCTGCCTTGGGGATAAGCAGCACACAGGGGAGGAAATTTGGAGGGGAATAAAGGAACAGACGGATTTGTGGCTGGCACCGCTGGACCTGAAACCGGGCATGGTTGTGTGTGATAATGGGAGTAATCTCATTCGCGCTTTAAGGTTGGCTAAGCTGACACACATCCCTTGCCTGGCGCACGTGATGAACCTAGTAGTTCAGCGGTTCCTGAGGACGTACCCAGGCGTGCCCGATCTTCTGTTGAAGGTGCGTCGAGTGGCCAAACATTGTAGAAATTCCAGTACTGCTTCGGGGGCACTCGCCAAGATGCAGGAGCGCTTCAATCTCCCCCACCATCGCTTGCTGTGTGATGTCCCTATGCGCTGGAATTCTACGCTGCACATGCTAGCCCGCTTTTGCGAGCAGAAGAGTGCAGTGGTCCAGTACATGACGGCGCAGTACCGAGGCACATCCGTACAGCTGCCAAGCTTCTGTGGATCCGATTGGGCCAACATGTTGGACCTCTGCCAAGTCCTCCAAAATTTTGAGCAATCCACGTTGCTTGTGAGTTGTGACAACTCTTCAGTCAGCATTACCATACCACTGCTGTGTTTACTGAAGAGGTCAATGTTGAAAATCAAGGAAACAGCTGTCATGATGCAACTGGGGGAATCTGAAGGAGAAAACGATCAGCGTGATGGTACCAACATCAGGCCATCTGCCTCAGGAAACGCTGGCCCCAGCAGCTATGATGAAGAAGAGGAGGAGGAACAGCTGGAGTTGGAGCAGGAATTTCCTGCCACCACTGACGAGGGCCAGAGCGGTGCATGTTGGACTTCCACAATTCAGCGCGAATGGTCAGCAGAAGCAGACCAGGAGGAAGGTGACGACTATGATGCATCACAACAACTATCACAACGCTCACAAGAGGATGATGAGGATTCTGGTAGGACTCTGGCACACATGGCTCAATTCATGCTAGACTGCATTGAACGCAACCCACGCATTGTGCGCATTCTGGACAACACCAATTACTGGGTTTATACCCTTCTGGATCCACGGTACAAACACAATGTTCCAAAACTGCTTGAAGAAAGAGTCAGACAGGTCAAAATGGAAGAATACCAGCAGGCCCTTGTGGAGACTTTAGAGAGGAGATTGACATCCTCCCCCTCCTCTAGCCAGTTGTACGCCGACAGACTGACTTCCGCAAACCCAGGACGACCAGGAGGGCAGCAAACAACGCAAGCCGCAGCTAGTGCCCAAAAGGGAATGGTATCGGCAGTGTCCTTGGAGTGGGAAAATTTTCTGACACCCATGCAGCAGCAGCCCACTGAACAGCAAGCGTGCAGATCCACCTCCAACACCGATCGCCTGGAGAAGATGGTCAAGGACTACATGTCAGATGGCGTAGCTGTGTCGAACAATCCATCTGCACCCTTCAACTATTGGGTATCGAAGCTAGACACCTGGCACGAACTGGCAATGTACGCAATAGAGGTGCTGGCTTGCCCGGCAGCCAGCGTTATGTCGGAACGCTGTTTCAGTGCTGCCGGAGGCATCGTCACAGATCGGCGTATCCGCCTCTCCACAGAAAATGCAGACCGTCTGACTCAAATTAAAATGAATCAATCCTGGATTGGAAACGACTACGCAACACTCCAGGACCCCAAACAAGTAACATGACCAATGAACATCTGGGATGGTTTAGCGTTTCCGGTCCCTGTTTATTGAACCTCTCATCTTTATTACATTTATGACTGCATGGCGGCAAAAAGCATTGCTGCTATATCCGCACGCTTTTTGTCCTCATGCAAGGCCGGTGTTGTTGTGTCTCAAAAAGCATGGCCTTCTCCTCCTGCGCCTGCTCCTGTTCCATCACGTGTGCTGCTGCTGCTGCGTTAGCGTTGCCGGTCCCTGTTTATGGAACCTCTTATCTTTATTACATTTATGACTGCATGCATGGCGGTAAAAAGCATGCTATCCGCACGCTTTTTGTCCTCATGCAAGGCCTGGGTTGTTGCGTCTCACAAAGCGTGGCCTTCTTCTCCTGCGCCTCCTCCTGCTCCATCACGTCTGCTGCTGCTGGGTTAGCGTTGCCGCCCGGTCCCTGTTTATTGAACCTCTTATCTTTATTACATTTATGACTGCATGCCTGGCGGTAAAAAGCATGCTATCCGCACGCTTTTTGTCCTCATGCAAGGCCTGGGTTGTTGTGTCTCACAAAGCGTGGCCTTCTCCTCCTGCGCCTCCTCCTGTTCCATCACGTCTGCTGCTGCTGGGTTAGCGTGTCCGCCCGGTCCCTGTTTATTGAACCTCTTATCTTTATTACATTTATGACTGCATGCATGGCGGTAAAAAGCATGCTATCCGCATGCTTTTTGTCCTCATGCAAGGCCTGGGTTGTTGTGTCTCACAAAGCGTGGCCTTCTCCTCCTGTGCCTCCTCCTGTTCCATCACGTCTGCTGCTGCTGGGTTAGCGTTGCCGCCCGGTCCCTGTTTATTGAACCTCTTATCTTTATTACATTTATGACTGCATGCATGGTGGTAAAAAGCATGCTATCCGCACGCTTTTTGTCCTCATGCAAGGCCTGGGTTGTTGTGTCTCACAAAGCGTGGCCTTCTCCTCCTGCGCCTCCTCCTGTTCCATCACGTCTGCTGCTGCTGGGTTAGCATTGCCGCGTGGTCCCTGTTTATTGAACCTCTTATCTGTATTACATTTATGACTGCATGGCGGTACAAAGCATGCTATCCGCACGCTTCTTGTCCTCATGCAAGGCCTGGGTTGTTGTGTCTCACAAAGCGTGGCCTTCTCCTCCTGCGCCTCCTCCTGTTCCATCACGTCTGCTGCTGCTGGTGCTGGGTTAGCGTTACCGGTCCCTTTTCCTGGAACCTCTTCTCTGTATTACACTTATGACTGCATGGCGACAAAAAGCATGTTACCTGTGCAAAGAAACATGACATTCTCCACATTTAAAAGACAGTTTTTCCTTTGAAACTTTACAATCAATTTTCTCAAAAACTATAAGCTCTTTTTCAAATATTTTTTTCCCCCTTGTACCCACTCCCAAGGTGCACATACCCTGCTAATTTGGGGTATGTAGCATGTAAGGAAGCTTTACAAAGCACGAAAGTTCGGGTCCCCATTGACTTCCATTATGTTTGGAGTTTGGCGCGAATACCCGAACATCGCGGCGATGTTCGGCGAACGTTCGCGAACCCGAACATCTAGGTGTTCGCCCAACACTAGTTGTGTTTATTGTTGATGTTCTCTGTTTTGTTCCTTTTGAGTTTCTGCTTTTTGTTTCTCTATTCCTCCTATTTCTCTTGTTCCTTCTTCCTTCAAATAATGTATAATAATCACTTTAAAAGGATAGAGAGGAAAAACAAAGAGATAAAGTAGAAGGGGAAAAAAGACAAACTATAATACAAACCTAATGTCATGAAACGCGGAAGAGCCGCCGCCATGAGTCAGCGGCAGGCGGCTCTTTCCGCGCATAGCGCGACAGAGCACGGGGAAGCAGCCGCCTCCACTCAGTCTGAGGCGGCTGTCCCCGTGCAGGGCATGGCGGAGCGCGGAAAAACCGCCGCGTTGGATGCGTCGGTTAGCGCGCATGGCCCCAGGGTGGAGGCACCGCAGAGCGGTGCTGGTGTGGCTGGGACACATAGTCCCTCTAGGTTTAGAGTGACGCGCGCGCCCGCGCGCACTCAGGCAGGGATTATATGACAGCCAGAAGTAGTAAGCTGACCAGGCTGGTCAGCTGACACTGGCTTCATCTTTCATTGGTCCAGCACTTTGGGAGGTGCTGGGCAGTCCTCATGTGTATATATACTGCAGGATGTTCAGTTGCTGGTTGTCTGGCGTTGCGAACACATACGTCCGTGGGAGCACTCAGACCTGTAGTCAGATCCGTTAGTGTGCCGGGACCAGCTGGAGCTGTAATCCTACACTAAGCTAGATTCTGTTGATAGCTTAAAGTACTAGTTTGATTGTGATTATCTGTTATGACCCCTTGCCTGTCTGACTATCCTCCTGAACTCTGATCTTGTACCTTGCCTTTCTGATACTCTGTTGCCGAACCCCGGCTCGTCCTTAGACTCTGCTTCTGCCTCCTGATTTTGTACCTCGAAATATCTGATACCCTGTTGCCGAACCCTGCCTGTACCTTGACTCCGCCTTCTGAATCTGTACTTTATCTGTCAGTGTGTTTACGACCAGGCCTGTCCGACCTCGAGAACCGACCTTACTATTAGAGGCGGTTCCCTGTCTTGTTAGTGACACTACCTCCAGAGTGTCACTCTCAGATATCCTTCCTACTCTCAGCCTGACTCCTCCCGCCTTGGAGAGTGCAGGTCTACGGGAGGAATCTGTGCAGTACTCCTCACTGCTCTGAGGCCTAGTCCTCTTAAGTATTACTGTTACACACCAAACACTACACTCTACTCAGGTGAATAGAGGTTAGCTGGTATATCGGATTATCGGTGATACTGCAGATCACTTATAATCTGGTATACATCTGTATTCCCAGTGATACTGCAGATCACCGGTAATCAGATCCTCTCTGTGCTTCACCGATCGTTACAGAACGCCAGACCTAAAACAAAATGGACGCACGCACTGGTCCTCTGGGTGAACTCGCCACTTCGGTGGATAATGTCAATCGAGTGCTGGGTGAACACAAAGCATTGATTGAGGCTTTGACAGGGTCCGTTCAAACCCTCCAGACGTCAGTGGATGAAGTGTGATCCCCTCCTAGCGCAGACATACGTATGCCCGTTCCTGAACGGTTCTCTGGCCACAGATCTGACTTCCGCAATTTTAGGAGTAGAGTGTTATCATATTTTGAATTGAGACCCCGATCCTCTGGTACTGAGGCCCAGAGAGTCACGTTTATTAAGACTTTATTGGCCGGTGACTCTCAGACTTGGGCACATACCCTATCTCCTAGAGACACAGCATTGACCTCGGTAGAGGAATTCTTTAAAGCCATGGCAGTAATTTACGACGACCCAGACCTTGCTGCGACCTCTGAGCGGAAGCTCAAGCTTTTACGGCAAGGCAAGGGTCCAGTCGAAGATTACGCGGCCGAATTTCGTAGGTGGTCAGTTACGGCCAGGTTTGACACCTATGCCCTGTTGGATTACTTCCTGTCCGGGTTGTCGGATGAGGTCTCCGACCTAATGTTAAGTCTACCCGAGCCCAAGACAGTCGATGAGGCCATCTCATCGGCCATTCGAATCGACCGTAGGCTACGCCATCAGAGACAGACTAGGGGCAGTCATCGGGTCAGGTTGACTTCTTACGCAGCACCTTCCGCTACACCCCTAGTAACTCCGTCTCCTTCTGTCTCACCGTCCCCGGTCTTGCCTCCACCTGAGCCGATGCAAATTGGTCGGTCTAAGCTGACCCAAGTGGAGAGAAGACGGAGAATGTCTGAACAATTATGTTTGTACTGTGGTGAAGGGGGGCACAGGGTAGGAGACTGTCCTATTAAGCCGGAAAAGAATAAGCCGGGAAACGCTACCGCCTAGGAGTTGTAAGGGGTGACACCCTAGGCCCCCAACTCACACCCCTAAAAGAAAAACGTTTGCTCCTCCCTTGTACGATTACGTGGGGGGACAAATCTGAAGCCACGGAGGCCTTTGTTGATTCAGGCTCCGCGGCTAATTTTATGAGTTCGGAGTTTGCAGAGAAGTTGGGCATTCCCCTCACCCCAGTAAAACCACCTATCCAGGTTACTGCTGTGGATGACTCCCCGCTACAAAGGGACCGTCCGCTGTCTCAAACACCAGAGGTGGGAGTCATTGTTGGGGTTCTGCATAAGGAGAGTTTAAGTTTTTTTGTGTTACACATGTCTACCTCCACAATTGTCCTAGGTATGCCCTGGCTGCAGCTCCATTCGCCACAGATTAATTGGGCGGCAGGACAACTAACCAGTTGGTCAGACTTCTGTTCCCAACAGTGTCTAGGGAAAGTGACATTAGGTCAGACCAAGATTCATGTGGAGGGTGTTCCCGAGCAATACTCTGAGTTCTCGGATGTGTTCTGTACTAAGGCTGCTGATAAGTTACCTCCTCATCGCCCTTTCGATTGCCCCATCGATCTCCGTGCCGGTTGTATGCCTCCTAGGGGTCACTTGTATAATTTGTCTGGACCAGAAAAAGTGGCTATGCAGGAGTACATCCGTGACAATCTAGCCAAAGGGTTCATCCGCCCCTCCCGGTCGCCTGCGGGGGCCGGTTTCTTTTTTGTTAAGAAAAAAGACGGAGGTCTTCGACCTTGCATCGATTACCGTGGCCTGAATAAAATCACGGTAAAGAATCGTTATCCGTTGCCCTTGATAGACGATTTATTCACGCAGGTCACAGACGCTAAGATCTTCTCAAAATTAGATCTGAGGGGAGCATACAACCTGATCCGCATTAGAAAGGGCGATGAATGGAAGACAGCCTTTAACACACCCGACGGGCATTACGAGTACTTAGTGATGCCCTTCAGGTTGTGCACTGCACCCGCCGTTTTCCAGGAATTAATCAATGAGGTATTCAGGGAGGTGTTGGGTAGATTTGTGTTGGTATATCTCGACGATATACTAATCTACTCCAATAACCTCTCTGAGCACAGGGTCCACGTTAGATTTGTATTGGAAAGATTGAGACGAAATATGCTTTATGCCAAGGTGGAGAAGTGTATTTTTGAAGTGACCACTGTCACGTTCCTAGGGTATGTGATTTCCACCTCGGGCCTGTCAATGGATCCTGCCAAGGTCACAGCTGTCTTAGAATGGCCACAGCCGGTGGGGTTGAAAGCCCTACAGAGATTTTTAGGGTTTGCAAACTATTATAGGAGGTTCATAAAGGGGTACTCCACGATAATTGCCCCCCTTACCAGTCTCACAAGAAAGGGGGCAGATACCAACCACTGGTCCCCGGAGGCTGTGGCAGCATTTTCTCACCTGAAAAAATTGTTTTGCTCATCACCTATTTTGAGACATGTGGACACGTCCTTTCCCTTTATTGTGGAGGTCGATGCCTCGGAGGTGGGGGTGGGGGCGGTGCTGTCTCAGCGGTCAGGGTTGCAGGGCAGATTACTTCCATGCGCTTATTTTTCCCGTAGATTTTCTCCAGCAGAGAGAAACTACGATATAGGCAACCGGGAACTTCTGGCCATTAAATTGGCATTTGAAGAATGGCGCCATTGGTTGGAGGGGGCAGAACATACGATCACGGTTTACACTGATCATAAGAATTTGGAATACATCGAGGGGGCTAAGAGACTAAGTCCCTGTCAGGCCCGTTGGTCTTTATTTTTTACGAGGTTCAGATTTATAATCACGTACACTCCAGGCAGCAAAAACATCAAGGCAGATGCCCTGTCCAGATGTTTCGAACAAGAGACAGCACAGCCCCCTGCTCCTGAGTCCATCCGCAGAAGTTAGTGTTTGCAGCCACAGAGACCTGGGAGGATTGGGCAGGGGTCTTGGGTCCCTTTCAGCAGGATGTCCCTGAGGGAAAACCCGAGGGGGTTTTGTTTATTCCACTGCCTTTTCGTCTACAGGTGTTACAAATGTTCCACGCCCATAAGAATGCTGGTCACCCTGGTGCTGCCAGAACGCAGGATCTGATTGCCAGGTGTGCTTGGTGGCCTTCCATGGCAACAGACTGCAAGGAATTTGTCAGGGAATGTGCGGTATGTGCTAAAAGTAAACCCTCTCGGCTGGCACCTGTGGGAAGGTTGCAGCCTTTGCCCACCCCGAGTGAGCCATGGACACATCTGTCCATGGATTTTGTGGGAGAATTGCCCAGGTCTGAAGGCATGTCGTCATTTGGGTGGTAGTCGACCGCTTTAGCAAAATGGCCCATTTTGTGCCCCTGAAAGGACTACCCTCGGCTCAGGAACTGGACGAATTGTTCATCGTTCACGTCTTCCGGTTGCATGGCATTCCGGAAAACATTGTGTCAGATAGGGGAGTCCAATTTGTGTCTGGATTTTGGAGGGCATTTTGTCATCAAATGGGCATGGAGCTGTCATTCTCGTTGGGCTACCACCCACAGACCAATGGGCAAACGGAGAGGGTCAATCAGGCTTTGGAACAATTTTTGAGGTGTTATGTTGCTGAGGCACAGAACGATTGGGTCAAGTTCTTGCCTTTCGCGGAGTTTGCACACTATAACTTGAAAAGTTCCTCCTCGGGGTTCCCTCCGTTTCAGATAGTAAACGGGAGGTTGCCTAAATTCTCCCCATTGCCAGTGGCCTCCACTCCGTTTCCAGCACTGGAAGATTGCCAGAGGTCACTCAGGGACAATTGGGGAATGGTTAGAGAGAATTTGCAGAAAGCATTTCAAAGTCAAAAGGGTCAAGCAGACAAGAAACGTTCCTTGGAATGGAAGTTTCAGCCAGGGGATTTAGTCTGGGTGTCCACACGTCACTTGACCCTGAAGCAGCCATCTGCCAAACTGGGCCCCAGGTTTGTGGGTCCATTTTCTGTGACTAAGAGAATCAACAACGTAACTTATGCCATTGATCTCCCCGCCAGCATGCGTGGGGTGAGATCATTTCACGTGTCCCTGCTCAAGCCGGCAGTTCATGTGGGCCCTACTCCTCCTCCCCCTGTGATGATAGATGACCAACCTGAGTACGAGGTAGGAAAGATATTAGATTCACGCATTGTACAAAACTCAGTACAATATTTGGTGCATTGGAAAGGGTATGGCATTGAGGAAAGACAATGGGTACCGGAGAGTCGCATGCATGCATGCGGACGAATTGAGGAAGGAGTTTCATGCCTTACATCCGGAAAAGCCTGGAAGGAGCTGTCCGGAGTCCACTCCTCGGGGGGGGGGGTACTGTCATGAAACGCGGAAGAGCCGCCGCCATGAGTCAGCGGCAGGCGGCTCTTTCTGCGCATAGCGCGACAGAGCACGGGGAGGCAGCTGCCTCCACTCAGTCTGAGGCGGCTGTCCCCGTGCAGGGCATGGCGGAGCGCGGAAAAACCGCCGCGTTGGACGCGGCGGTTAGCGCGCATGGCCCCAGGGTGGAGGCACCGCAGAGCGGTGCTGGTGTGGCTGGGACACATAGTCCCTCTAGGTTTAGAGTGACGCGCGCGCCCGCGCGCACTCAGGCAGGGATTATATGACAGCCAGAAGTAGTCAGCTGATCAGGCTGGTCAGCTGACACTGGCTTCATCTTTTATTGGTCCAGCACTTTGGGAGGTGCTGGGCAGTCCTCATGTGTATATATACTGCAGGATGTTCAGTTGCTGGTTGTCTGGCGTTGCGAACACATACGTCCGTGGGAGCACTCAGACCTGTAGTCAGATCCGTTAGTGTGCCGGGACCAGCTGGAGCTGTAATCCTACACTAAGCTAGATTCTGTTGATAGCTTAAAGTACTAGTTTGATTGTGATTATCTGTTATGACCCCTTGCCTGTCTGACTATCCTCCTGAACTCTGATCTTGTACCTTGCCTTTCTGATACTCTGTTGCCGAACCCCGGCTCGTCCTTAGACTCTGCTTCTGCCTCCTGATTTTGTACCTCGAAATATCTGATACCCTGTTGCCGAACCCTGCCTGTACCTTGACTCCGCCTTCTGAATCTGTACTTTATCTGTCAGTGTGTTTACGACCAGGCCTGTCCGACCTCGAGAACCGACCTTACTATTAGAGGCGGTTCCCTGTCTTGTTAGTGACACTACCTCCAGAGTGTCACTCTCAGATATCCTTCCTACTCTCAGCCTGACTCCTCCCGCCTTGGAGAGTGCAGGTCTATGGGAGGAATCTGTGCAGTACTCCTCACTGCTCTGAGGCCTAGTCCTCTTAAGTATTACTGTTACACACCAAACACTACACTCTACTCAGGTGTACAGAGGTTAGCTGGTATATTGGATTATCGGTGATACTGCAGATCACTTATAATCTGGTATACATCTGTATTCCCAGTGATACTGCAGATCACCGGTAATCAGATCCTCTCTGTGCTTCACCGATCGTTACACCTAAACCCATATATGAGTCAGTGTTTCTTTTTGCATTTCTTTTTTTCTCTTTCCCTTCTATTTTATCTCTAAAGTTTTCCTCTCTACCCCTCTAGCTTCTTGACTTCCAAGATCTAAGCTGGACAATATATACACAGCAATCAATTTTATTCATAGCTATAGATCTAAATGACCATGAGTATTGCTCAACATAAGTCTTCAACCACTAATAAGAGCAATTTAAGGCATTCAAACTATTAAAGGATTAGAGACCCGAGGGGGAATGAGGTTAACACTGTGGCTTGCACCAATGATATATTACTAGCTTTAATAAGGCCAGCTCATAAACAAGTCTTAAAGAGACTCCATAACAAAAATTGCATCCTGTTTTTTATCATCCTACAAGTTCCAAAAGCTATTCTAATGTGCTCTGGCGTACTGCAGCACGTTCTACTATCACCATCTCTGTAATAAATCAACTTATCGCTCTCTTGTCAGACTTGTCAGCCTGTGTCTGGAAGGCTGCCAAGTTCTTCAGTGTTGTGGTTCTGTGATGCATCTCCCCCCTCCAGGCCCCTCTCTGCACACTGCCTGTGTATTATTTAGATTAGGGCAGCTTCTCTCTTCTCTCATATCTTTTACAAGCTGGATAAATCGTCCTCTGAGCTGGCTGGGCTTTCACATACTGGGGAATTACATACAGGCAGAGCTGCCTGCACTCTGCAGGAAGAAACAGCCTGACACTTCAGTGGAAGATAGCTGCAGGGGGAAAGAAACACACAAATGATCTCTTGAGATTCAAAAGGAAGGCTGTATACAGCCTGCTTGTGTATGGATGTATTTTCTATGTGTGGACATACTGTACATCAACCTACTTCCTGTTTTGGTGGCCATTTTGTTTGTTTATAAACAAACTTTTTAAAACTGTTTTTAACCACTTTTAATGCGGCGGGGAGCGGCGAAATTGTGACAGAGGGTAATAGGAGATGTCCCCTAACGCACTGGTATGTTTACTTTTGTGCGATTTTAACAATACAGATTCTCTTTAAAGAGATCCTCAGACCTAAATTAACAGACGCATACAAAATGGAGTATAATAGTGTTGCATGCAAAAGATCCACTTCTCAAAATGGCAGCTTGTCATTACTAGTATAACGATGGCGCCTTATATCAAGAGGGTGCTACTGAGGCACTAAATGCTTGTTCTTTTGGCAAATCGCAGCGCTGACCCTTTCACTGTCACTAAATAAGATCAGCAGTGCAATGGATGTCAATGCGGAGGGCAAGCATTGCATTAATGCACAGCTGTCTGTGTTTGCTAATGTGAATGTAGCTCTAGGGTACAGTATATTCACTAAAGTGCGATAATCAGAACATAGTGCATAAAGTTTTATGCATGAGAACGTAATGCAATATGGTAATGCTGCATAAACACGTTAATAGTGAAACTTAGTGAAAATAAACTGATTCGATAAACAATTGTATCTATTTGTAATGGATTGCGGAGATGCCGCCACGCGGTCTGGCGGCGGGGCGGCTGTCTCTGCATTCAGACCAGTGGTTTCCGCACAGCAGCATGCGTCTGGTTTGTCTGAGCCTTCTAGTGCACACAGATGGAGAGCTACGTGCGCACGTGCTGGGAGGCAGGACCTTTATGCCAGTAGGAGAGGGATCAGCTGATCAGGTTGATCAGCTGATCCCAGCGCAGTCTTTGATTGGCTGAGTGGCGCTGGGCGGCGCTGAGGAGTGCTGCACTATATATAGATCTCGCTGGTCAGTCTCAGGTTGTCTGCCGTTGCGAATACTTACGTGTGAGCACTCAGACCATAGTCAGATCCCACAGTGTGTTAGAACCAGGTGGACCTGGGAATTCACACTTAGCCAGATTATGCTTGTGTTATACTTTAGACCAGTTACGGGGTGTTGTGACCAAGGACCTCACACCCAAGCTTAGGATTACTGTGTCATTGCTGTGTTATACTTTAGACCAGTTCCGGGGTGTTGTGACCAAGGACCTCACACCCAAGCTTAGGATTACTGTGTCATTGCTGTGTTATACTTTAGACTAGTTCCTGGGTGTCGAGACCACGGACCTCACACCCCAGACTAGGACTCTGCTCTATTTCTGGTATGACTATTTGCTCTGTCGACCTCTCTATTGCTTTCTGATTCGGTACCTCTGCATATCTGCCTACCTGTTGCCAGACCTTGCCTGTACCCGGTTACCGAATCAGCCTTCTGTCTCTGTACCTTATCTGCTCGTGTGTTGCTGACCTGGCCTGCCCGACCTTCCAGTCTGTCACTCACCCCTTGAGTGCTCAGTCTATCTGTACTAGCAGTGACACAATTCCACCAAGTGTCAGTTGCAACTAGGACTCCTGTTCCTCAGAGAGTCTGGCCTGTTGGCAGCCAGTGGCCTTTTCTCCTGGAGTCCTCTGGCTGCAGTACAGTCTATATCTGATCTCCAGATATTCCTGGTTGCCAGGTCCTCTCTATTCCCTCTCTCTAGGAGATAGTCCCTGTACCTCCCAGGGCCACCTGCCCCTCAGGTGGTTCTTGGTCAAGCTGCCTGTATCTCCCGCCTCACGGGAGATAGCCTACAGTTACACCAAACACTTACATTTTATTAGGTGTCCAGAGGTTAGTCATACTTGTATTATTGGTGATTCTGCAGATCATCCATAATCAGATTCTCTCTGTGTGCTGACACCGATCGTTACACTATTCTCCTACTCTTAAAAATGACTTTTTAGACATTCTACAGTTTTATGCTATGTTTGAAAACTTAAAAAATCAGATACACTGTTTTGTTTCAGCTCAATGAATCACTCTGTCCTGTATGGGCCCTTTTCCACCTGCAATCGCTAGCGTTCACGCTGAACGCTAGCGATTGCTGAATCGCAAAACCGGCGATTCCCCCGACGTTTGCGGCCGCGATTTTGCTATGCTATGCACTGCATAGCAAAATCGCGGCAAATATCGCTCCGCCGCGCGTTCGCGTTCCCGTAAAAAGCGAATCGCGGTAGTGGAAATGACCTACCGCGATTCCTATGTTAAAAAGCAAACCGTAGCGATTGTAAAATCGCTAGCGGTTTGCGTTTTTCCGATTCAGCTAGCGCAAACGCGCTGGTGGAAAAGGGCCCTCACTCAGAGTGCTAAATTACACAAACTATTGCCCTTTTTTTTAATCTATCCCCTGCCTTCAAAAGCCCAGTTCTATGCTAAGAAAGTATTTTATGGCTATAACTCCTTATCAGGGAGGATTATGCTATGGACTGACTGGGTCCCGAGTGGAGAAAAACCTGCCTAGCTGAATATTACCTCTTTCAGGCAGAGAAAGAAGAAAAGCATCTCAGCATATTTATTTGTGTGCTTGGCAGTGTCCATACAAAGGTGTATCTCATCATGTTATATGTCACTTAAGCTTCCGTTTAATATGCTCAAGAAAAACACTAAACACTGCTGAAAACAAAAGCTGAATATGTCAGCATCTAAGCTTAGTTTATAGCAAATGTACACACACTAGATTAAACTCAGCTGATGCGGTTGATAAAGACCACCTTTGGAAATAGTCCTGCGTGCATCTAGTGTGTGTACAGTGGCCGCCCAATGTCACCTAAAAATCCGGCATGCTGGTCCTTTAGTTACCCGGATATCCAAGCAGTCTGATTGCATTATTTTTTCCACTCCCCCATCTGTGGGAATCCGCTTCATCGTGTGCCACTCATTGTCTCCTTGTGCCCCCTCCATAGCAACAGACATGTCACAATCTGTTGCCCCCAGGGATTGAGCCCTAATCCAGGATTTGCATGTGTGTGCTTAGCTTTAGTCTAGATTTGGGGTTCAAGCAGTTTGCGGTTTGCAGTGTATATATTTCTTCAATTCTGATGTAAGGGTGCATACACACATCCAACTTGATTGGTTGCTTCCATGTAGTTTGGGAGCTTCTTTTTCCAATCTATTCATAGTATTCTAAATCTGTTGTCCCTCACACTACATGGGGGTGGTAACATGGGGCAATCATTGGCAAATCAAAATTGAATGTGTGTATACACCCTAACACTTGATTTCTGTGTCCAAGTGTCATACTTCTGAAATGATTTGCATCCACTCATAGCTTTGGTGTTTGTTTATAGTGAGAAAAAAAATAACCAATCAATGCCAACAGCTGGAGATGTGGAAACACCTAATCATATTACATTTACACTCTCATTATGACTCAGAATATTTGCACAGAGTTTTTATTAAAGTGATCATTAATATTTGAGGCAAATTACAAGACATGGAAAAAGAAGCACAATAAATCATTGTATCATCAGGGTTATCTGTCTCAGCTGAGGCCCCCATCCAGTGCAGAAAGCTGCTATTGGCCAAAGAGGTGCTAGTTTGGGGGAAAAACCCGCCTCTCTATTGCCACACCCCTCAGAGCTAGCCCCGCCCCCACATGTCACATGATGACATCTTCTAGCGCTGGATGGGATTCGGGCTCTTCCTGTCATTGTACAAAGCGAGATACATGTGCAGCTGCCATAAATATCTGCTGGCTGCTTCCTCTGTAGCTAAGCATTTATTACATTTATTGGGATACATTGCAGCATTGCCTGGAGAATAAACAGTTCTAGTCAATCAGGACTACCCTCAGATTATGCAGATTTTAAGAAATCTACGATTCCTCCAATAAGTGTATCACTTGCTGGAGAGAGCGTTTCCCCTTCGTGTAGGTAGGCCTTCACAGTATATGATGCTGCGATGACAGGTTTCTCCACGCCACAATCAATAAAATCTTTAATAACATTCAGTACTTCTTGATCAGTAACCAGGTCTGCATAAAAGAGATACATTTAATTAGAGATGGTAAAATGAAAATTACAGCTTGATGCAGAAAACAAACAATGAACAATTAAGGGAATTAACACCACATTGTCTTACACATCTTCTTTAAATAGGCCAGACCATTATCTACCAACAATGATTATAAAGAAACCAATCCTACTTTTTATCTGACTTGACGTAGTGTAATATAGGGCTAGTAATGAGCACAAATTTTACATAATTGTAATTTTGCATGGTAATTTGCAATCATAATAAAGGAACCTGATGCAAGGGATACCGTGCGGACACCCTTTCTTTAATTTGCAATCATGATGCAAAATCATGCACACTCTGTGGGAAAATTGGAATTAATTACACTTGTAATTATAAACATAAGCAGGAACCGTAATTTCACAATTACTTGTAACTGCGTAATTTTGTGCCGACTTTAGCAGTGAATAGTAAAGCCCTCATACATGCTATCTTCACCAAAATTCCCAATGCTATGTTAAGGGGAAGTGTGACAACATGGCAGAAAAAGATTCTTTAAAAAGACCTTGTAGTTTTTGAGAAATGCAAAGGAAAAATGTTTTTTAACTACCTGCCGACCACTCCACACCAATTGGCGTGAATGCGGCGGCAGCCGCAGGTCCACTCCACACGGATTGGCGTGAATGGCTTTCTATGGGGCTTGCAGGAGAGCACGCATCTCCGCTCTGATGACGGAGCTCCGCTCCACCTTCAGCCCCCAGCGGCGATCGCCACTCGGAGACTGTTAGACAGCCAAACCGCTATCTAATAACCATGTACAGTGCTGCGATCTAAGGCAGCGCTGTACTGGGGACAGCCGTGTGACACAGCTGTCTTCCTGAGGGACACAGGAGCGATCCGCTGTCATAGGCTGACGGGGGAGGGAGGTAAAAAAAATAAAAATTAGGGAAATTTTATAAAAAATAATAAAATAGATATTTATAAGAAATAAAGAAACATTCCTGGGGGCGATCTGACCCCAACAACAGAGAGCTCTGTTAGTGGGGACAAAAGGGGGGGGGGGAATCACTTGTGTGCTGAGTTGGACGGCCCTGCAGCGACGAACACGCTGAAACCAGCGCAGGAGATTTGTCCGCAGCCGGCGCCACCATAGGCCATAATCGGTATTGCGGCTATAGCGGCGCACAGGGAGTAACGTTGGCGCCGTCAGAAGACGGAGCTGAAGTTACTTTTAAAACACAATAATTCGGCTTCCAGCAATTGCTGGAAGCCGAATTATTTAATTCCCCACCATCCATGGCGGCCTGGAGGGGGAATAGTATTTAATACGACCAGGACTTGTACGGCAGCAGGATCAGCCATATACCGTCTGTATCCTAGGCCCTTTGCTCCAGTGGGAGACACAGGATTAACCAACCCATCCTGCGCCCAAGTCTCCCGGCGCTGTTATCTCTCGTATGCTGCAGCGAGGCCTTAAAGCTGCAGTGGCCTATTTTACTAAAAATGGCCTGGTCACTAGGGGGGGTTTAACACCACGGTCCTCAAGTGGTTAAACTGTAATTTTCCCAAGTTTAAAAAACATTTTTACTTTGTATTTTTAAAATCAATTTTCTCAAAAACTACATTGAAAAAATGTTTTTGACTTGTTCCCACTATTTGTCTTAACATAAGTAGAAATTTGTTGATGATAGCTTATATGTGGGCATAGCTCCCAACTGTCCCTCTTCCGGAGGGACAGTCCCTCTTTGGGAGCCATGTCCCTCTGTCCCTCTTTTTTCCTCATTTGTCCCTTTTTCAGGACTGTGTCCCTCTTTTTATGTAGATATATATATTTCTCTACTAAAATTGTGTTTGATTGACTCTAAACTTTATTCCCATCCTTTAAAGAGACACTGAAGCGAAAAAAAATATATGATATAATGAATTGGTTGTGTACTATGAATAATTACTAGAAGATTAGCAGCAAAGAAAATATTCTCATATTTTTATTTTCATGTATATAGTGTTTTTTCTAACATTGCATCACTCTATAATATGTCCAGATTACACAACACTCAGCATTCAAAATGAGTCTTTCAGAGCAGTCTGTGAAGTAATAAACTCTCCTCTGCTAGAGGAAAAGTAAACAGTTCAATTACAGTTCAGATAATAAAAGTCAGATAACAGCCCTCTCCAGGACTAAGTTGGTCGGAGAGCTTAATAGCTTTTTTGCATAGAGATAACAACTGGAGTTTCTCAACTCTTCCTGCACTGGAAACAATTAGACTGATGTATCTGATCTTAATGTTTTTTTTCTTAGCTGTACTACACATACAAGTCATAATATCATCATTTTTTTTTCGCTTCAGTGTCTCTTTAAATTGATATATTACTAATTTTAAAATGTTTATATGAAGGAAAATGAGCCAGAATAGAAAGTACCAACGTGGTTTGAATTATAAAACAACATATTATTCTTATGAAATTTTCATGGTATGCGTGACTAGGAGTGTGACAGGGGCGTGACCAAGGGTGTGGCAGGGGCGTGTCTTAAGTGTCCCTCTTTTCATCTGAAAAAGGTGGGAGGTATGTGGGGGCTTTGCTATTAACTGCTAAAGTCAGCACAACATTTTGCATAACCGTAATAGGACAGGGTGTGTGGTGATGTGCTGTAGTGTAGGACAGGCTCGGACAGGCCAGGCGGGAGCTTGGGTTTTTGCCCGGTGGGCCTCTTGCCCACGGGGGGCCACGGGGCCCCAGTGATGAAGAGGAGGGGGCACAGTGCAGGAAGGAGGGGGCAGTGGGCACAGAGCGGCGGGGAGGGGGGTAAGCCCCCTTAGGCCCCCCCTTCTGCATTCCCCCCCCTCCAGAATTGCAGCCAGCCAGCGGCAGCAGCAGCGGGGAACAGCTTACCGAGAATCAGAGAGCTCTGCGTGCCGCTGGTATGGTCTGATCTTCTGCACTGTCCAATCACGCTCTCACTGTACTTCCTGTGAGAGCGTGATTGGACAGTGCAGAAGACCAGACTAGCAGCGGCACGCAGAGCTCTTTGATTCTCGGTAAGTGATTCTGCCTGCTGCTGCCGCTGGCTGGCTGCAATTTTAGAGGGGGGAGTGCAGATGGGGGGCCTTAGTGGCTCTGTGCCGCTGCTCTGTGCCCACTGTGCCGCTGCTCTGTGCCCACTGCCCCCCTTTCCAGGCTGGGGGCACCATAGACCTGGCTACCTAAACTGGGGACACCTATAGACCTGCCTACCTAAACTGGGGACACCTATAGACCTGCCTACCTATACTAAGGGCACCTATAGACCTGCCTTCCTAAACTGGGGACAGCTGTTACTGAACAGCTTCTGTAACAAAAACGCCTGCAAAACCGCTCTGAACTGCCGTTTTTCAGAGCGGTTTGCGTTTTTCCTATACTTTACATTGGAGGCAGAAACGCCTCCGCAATCCAAAAAATGCCTCACCTCGGGAGTATGCGTTTCAGCAAAACGCCTCCCGCTCTGGTGTGCACCAGCCCATTGAAATACATTACCCAAGCGTATCCGCAGCCGCAAGTGGATCGCAAAATGCTGCCGAACCGCTCTGGTGTGCACTAAGCCGGATAGTGCTAATGTAGCATGTAGCAGGGTGACTTTGTGGTATTGGTTTGTGCATGCATTTGCATGAGCATTGCCTCATGAATAGCCAATTAGGCCAGATTTGCAATGTCAGACTTGCTAGGGTAAGGCCTCTTTTCCATGGACTGTGAATAGGCAGTGAAATGGCTCTCAAACTCTCACAACTGCTCACTGCTGCCTGGTAACTGCTCACTGCTGCCTGGTAACTGCTTGCTGCTGCCTGGTAACTGCTTGCTGCTGCCTGGTAACTGCTTGCTGCTGCCTGGTAACTGCTTGGTGCTGCCTGGTAACTGCTTGCTGCTGCCTGGTAACTGCTTGCTGCTGCCTGGTATCTGCTCACTGCTGCCTGGTAACTGCTTGTTGCTGCCTGGTAACTGCTTGTTGCTGCCTGGTATCTGCTCACTGCTGCCTGGTAACTGCTTGCTGCTGGCTGGTAACTGCTTGTTGCTGCCTGGTATCTGCTCGCTGCTGCCTGGTAACGGAAGCAGGAGATTTGGGCGCATGAGACAAGTGGACAAAAAGGGCGCCCCATTCACTCCCATTATAAATATCGTTTAATGGGCGCTGAACAGGGAAAAAAAGGCGCCGGAGATTACTAACGTTTTAACAAACGGCGCCCGGAGATTTTTAAGGATTTATAACTATGTTTGTGATGATTTCACTTTACAAAATGAGCCCGTGACGAATAAGGTTTATGAACATACTAAATCACTATTTCTAAAACCTTTCTAAAACATTATTATCCACCCAAAAAAATTAATTACATTTTTTTATTTACATTTTTTATTTATGAATGTCTGTAAAACATTATTATCCATAGGGGGTCTTAGGTTTAGGCACTAACAGGGGGGTCTTAGGTTTAGGCACCAACAGGGGGGTCTTAGGTTTAGGCACCAACAGGGGGGTCTTAGGTTTAGGCACCAACTGGGGGGTCTTAGGTTTAGGCACCACCAGGGGGGTCTTAGGTTTAGGCACCAACAGGGGGGTCTTAGGTTTAGGCACCAACTGGGGGGTCTTAGGTTTAGGCACCAACAGGGGGGTCTTAGGTTTAGGCACCAACAGGGGGGTCTTAGGTTTAGGCACCAACAGGGGGTCTAGGGGTTAGGGATAGGTACAGGGAGGGTTTTTAATAAACGTAAATATAAGTTTCAGTTTAGAAATAGGGAAAATTAACGTTTTAAGAATTGCCGATCTGATACACATTATTTAGTGATTTATAAATTCTTAAAACACTATTTGTAAACGAAATTCTACACAATATTTCAATAAACGATAATACTGTTTATCGTTTACACCACGCGCCCTTTTTTCCCGACGCCCTTTTTTGATGTACGCCTGGTAACTGCTTGCTGCTGCCTGGTAACTGCTTGTTGCTGCCTGGTATCTGCTCACTGCTGCCTGATAACTGCTTGTTGCTGCCTGGTAACTGCTTGTTGCTGCCTGGTATCTGCTCACTGCTGCCTGGTAACTGCTTGCTGAGCACACAGCTCAACAGTCCGTGGAAAAGAGGCCTTAAACTTGGTGTTTGAGCACGCATAAATTTTCTCATGCAAAGTACTTCTTCTTCTTGTTTGAAGGTTGAGGCACTTAGTCTATTATATATATAGATAATGTCAAAGGTTCTTATACTCACAAAGGTGGGTTACCATCAGGCAACCACTTGACAGGCAGGTGGGGAGTATTAGTACCTGACCCCACTCAGGTATAAAAGTCGCTCTCTGTAAAGAGGGAAAGAACCCCTCCACCAGGGGTGGACTTAATAGTGCTGTAATATGTACGAACAGAGGCGCCAAGCAGAGTAAAACAATGTTCTAAAAATGATAAAAAAGAGGGAAGTCGAGGTGGACTTACCTCCCTCTGGTAGTGGACATATACTCAAATGCAGAGTAAAAATATATATAAAATATATAAAAACTGGTTCAGGTCCATAAAGCGTGTGAGCGCCTCGGCGCTCACACGCTTTATGGACCTGAACCAGTTTTTTATGCTCCTATACTGCCTGATGAAGCGGGACTGTTGACCGCGAAACGCGTTGCGATTTTATGGAGTTGTGAATAAATTGTATATATATTTTTACTCTGCATTTGAGTACATGTCCACTACCAGAGGGAGGTAAGTCCACCTCGACTTCCCTCTTTTTATCATTTTTAGAACATTGTTTTACTCTGCTTGGCGCCTCTGTTCGTACATATTACAGCACATGAGATCGCTAGAGCATCCTTTCCTTGCCTGCGTGGACATGGGAGGAGGAGGAAGATTACTGGCAGTGGCACCTTTATTCCATTGTGCTGTGACATCACCCTTAAACGCACTGTAAAGCATACTTCCCAAATTGTGTTGCAAGTGCTGCATCCTTTCAGCCTTGTGGTTATTTGGTAACATCTCTGCCACTTTGTGCTTATACAGAGGGTCTAGTAGCGTTGCCACCCAGTACAGGTCATTCCCTTTGAGTTTTTTTTATACGAGGGTCCCTCAACAAGCTGGACAGCATGAAAGACACCATCTGCACAAAGTTGGATGCTGTTGTACTAGCCATCTCGTCTTGCTCTTCCTCAGTGATGTCAGGTAAGTTCTCCTCCTCCCCCCAGCCATGAACAATACCACAGGAAAGGTGAGCAGCACAAGCCCCCTGCGATGCCTGCTGCGGTTGTTCTTCCGCCTCCTCCTCAAAGCCACCTTCCTTCTCTGACTCCTCTTCCCCAGATGACTCCTCTTCCTCCTCCCCCTCCTCTGTGATGTTGCAGGTGTTGATGATGCCGCAGGTGATGTTTCCCACAACTCTTCCTCCTCTTCCTGTTCAAGCTCCTCTACAGCTTGATCCACCACTCTACGCACGGCACGCTCCAGGAAGAAAGCATATGGGATCAAGTCACTGATGGTGCCTTCACTGCGACTCACCAGGTTTGTCACCTCCTCAAACGAATGCATGAGCCAGCAGGCATTACGCATGAGTGTCCAGTACTTCGGCCAGAAAAAAAACAGCTCCCCAGAGCATGACCTTGGAGCGTAGCTGTACAGATAGTCGTTGATGGCTTTCTCCTGATGTAGCAGGTGGTCAAACATGAGGAGCATTAAATTCCAGCAAGTTGGGCTATCGCAAATCAAGCTCCTCACCGGCAAGTTGTTTCGCTGCTGAATATTGGCCAAGCGCGCCATGGCCATGTAGGAACGCCTGAAATGCCCACACACCTTCCTGGACTGCTTCAGGACCTCCTGTAAGCCTTGGTACTTACACACAAATCTTTGGATTATTAGATTCAGCACATGTGCCATGCAGGGTACATGTGTCAACTTTTCCAAACTCAAAGCCGACAAGAGATTGCTGCCGTTGTCACGCACCACATTGCCAATCTCCAGTTGGTGCGGGGTCAGCCACTGAACCACCTGTTTGTTCAGAGCAACCAGGAGTGCTGCTCCAGTGTAACTCTCGGCTTTGAGGCAAGACATGTCCAAGATGGCGTGACACCATCGTACGTGGCATGCAGCATAGGCCCTGGGGAGCTGGGGTTGTGTAGTTGGAGAGGATGTAGCAGGAGGAGTAGGAAGAAAAGGAAAGGAGGTGGCAGCAGGCCTGCCTGCAAGCCATGGAGGTGTCACAACTAGGTCCGCTGCACAGCCACGTACTCCCTGCTTGCCATCGGTCACCAGGTTGACCCAATGTGCTGTATAAGTAATGTACCTGCCCTGACTGTGCTTTTCAGACCAGGCATCCGTGGTCAGATGGACCCTTGACCCAACGCTGTGTTCCAGAGATGACACCACTTGCCTTTCAACATCATGGTACAGTTTGGGTATCGCCTTTTTTGAGAAATAATTGCGGCCTGGTATCTTCCACTGCGGTGTCCCAATCACCACAAATTTTCGGGAAGGCCTCAGAGTCCACCAGCTGGTATGGTAACAGCTGGCGAGCTAACAGTTCCACCAAGCCAGCTGTCAGATGCCGGGGATGGGGGGGGGGGGTGACTGGCAGACATTGGCTTCTTCCGCTCAAAGATTTCCTTTACAGAAACCTGGCTGCTGTGGGCAGAGGAGCAGAAACCGCTCAAGGTGAGAGGCTGCGTGGAGGAGGGTGGCTGTGAAGGTGCAAGGGATAAAGCGGATGAAGATGCTGCACCTGAAGGAGGAAGAGGAGGCAGAGGGTGGCTTTGCTTTTGTGTGCTGCTTTCTCTCAGGGGGTCATCCCATTGCCGTTTGTGCTTTTTCATCATGTGCCTTCTTAAGGCAGTGGTCCCTACATGGGTCTTGGTCTTTCCTCGGCTCAGTTTTTGCTGGCAGACAGTACAGATGGCATTTCTGTCCTCTGAGGCAGACACACAAAAAATTTCCACACCACTGAGCCCTGGGATGATGGCACTGTGGTGGTGGCGGCAGCAGCAGCAGCTGACCTTGAAGGGCATGTTGGCTGGCTGTCCATAGGTGGTGATACATGCCGCTGGGCACTGCCATGAGCTGTTTCTGATGATGAGCTGTCCCTGCTTCTTTCAGCAACTCGTCTCCTCCTACTCCTCTCTGACTCCCCCTCTGAACTGTCCCCATCATGGGATCACCCTATTGTGATCCCACACACATCCATGGCAGTATCATTATCATAGTCATCTTCATAATCATCCTCCACAGCTTCACTTGTATCATACACCTTCAAGACTGCGCCAACAACAGGTACTTCATCATCTTCACACCTTACGCCCATATTGACGCCTAACTCAGACATATGAGGTGGTGTAACATGCTCAGCACCTTCATCTTGTAACAATAATGGCTGTGAATCAGTTAATTCCCCACTAAGTAACTCCTGCAAAGTGTCAAATGGAGCATATGTGGTGCTAGTAGTAGCGCTGCTGGCTTTCGGAAGATGAGGTGTTCTGTGTTTATAGTCAACTACGTCCTGGCAATCTTGAGAGTTGATGGCACGTGCCTTCTGAACACTGTACTTTGGTCCAGGGCCACACAAAATCACGTCAACATGACCTCGAACAGACCTGCCGGGTGGCCTGCCTCTGGCTCTGCCTCTGCCTGTTGTTTTGTCCATATTGGAGGGGATGAAGTGAAAGGTATGCACTGACTTGACTAATACAATGTGCAGTCACACAGATGCAATGAAAGGTATACACTGACTGCTGGTATAATACAATGCACAGTCACACAGGTGCAGTGAAAGATATAAACTGACTGCTGGTATAATACAACGTGCAGTCACACTGATGCAGTGAAAGGTACTGACAGCTGGCATAATACAATGTGCAGTCACACAGGGGCAGTGAAAGGTATGCAGTGACTGCTGGTATAACAATGTGCAGTCAGTCACACAGGTGCAATGAAAATGTTGCAGTGACTGCTGGTATAACAAAGTGCAGTCACACAGGTGCAGTAAAAAGGTTGCAGTGACTGCTGGTATAACAATGTGCAGTCAGTCATACAGGTATAGTGAAAAGGTTGCAGTGACTGCTGCTATAACAATATGCAGTCAGTCACACAGGTGCAGTGAAAAGGTTGCAGTGACTGCTGGTTTAACAATGTGCAGTTAGTCACAGAGGTGCAGTGAAAAGGTTGCAGTGACTGCTGGTATAACAATGTGCAGTCAGTCACACAGGTGCAGTGAAAAGGTTACATGGACTGGTATATAAAATAGAGTGCCGTCACACAGATGCAATGAAAGCGATGCAGTGACTGCTATATAAAACAGCATGCGGTCACACAGCTGCAGTGAAAAGGTATGCAGTGACTGGTATTATAATACAATGTGCAGCAGTAACACTAGGCACTGAATGTGCTGGGCCTGGCACAGCATAGCAATTAGCAAGGGCCAGCTGTGACAGACAGGGCTGTATATGCAGTGTCAGGGGGCCACACAAAAAAAAACACATCACAAGAACATTAGCTCTCAAAAGAGCTGTTTTGGGGTGCTTTTCATCAACAAATATCAGCAAGTAGCAAGCTAACAGACCTCCTAACTATCGCTTTCCCTATCTCTCCAATGTCTCTCCCATCTCTCACTAATACAGCAGCACACAGAGTGAGAACATGGCCGACGCTGCTGCCTTATATAAGGGGGGGGAGGGGGGGCTCCAGGAGGGAATGCAGCCTGATTGGCTGCCATGTGTCTGCTGACTGTGATACAAAGGGTCAAAGTTTAGTCAAATGATGTAGTATAGGGGCGAGTCAAACCTGCATACAAGTTCGAGATTTGCCGCAAATGCGAAACAGCGATGTTTGCACGAATACGTTCGTGTGCGAACCGTTCGGGCCATCTCTATTTTTATTATGCTAATTAGCAGTGCCCATTTAGGAGTTAAAATTACAACCCATCCCTTTGTAAATGAAATTGGTTCAGTAATGTACAGTGTGCCAAGAACATCTCTGTGGTGCCTCCTGCTGCAGCTGCCATCCCAGGCATCTGGGACACATGCCTAGATATGGTCATGGCTATGTTCATGTTATGTATATAATTCATAGTTGTTGTTGTTGGTATTTATCTAGGTGTTATGTGATATCCTTCAGCTATTTTAATTTTCTAATAATGGTCTCACAATTCCTTCCATTATAACGCACTTGTGAAGCTTCTCTATCTCTCCCCCTTTTTTTTTAACAGTAAACTTTTATTAAACAAAAGTCAACAAAATTTACAATGAGAGAGACATTAAAATTGTACAGGAGTAATGCAGGAGACAATTGTAAAGAGACAATGATAATATGGCAAGGTCCATAGTACTTCAAAAGTAACTAAAGCAACACAATAGGTTTGCATGGTATATGCATATTTAGCTTGACATACTGTAAGTCTAAGGAGACTTGCAGTTTACCAACAGAACAGAGCTACATTTCTAGTACCATTTGCAACAATATGTGATGTAAGGTTAAAACATTACATAAGAGAGATAGAGAGAGGGGGAATGAGAAAGACAGAGGAAAGAAGAGGAGAGAGGGAGTGAAGAAGTTGATCAGACAGGGTACAGACCAACTTAGGCTCAGTCATAGGTGATCTGATCACTGGGATAGTGCGGGAGCGTAGTGTTTGATCCAGTCATGCCAGATATTGTCGAATTTTTGGGGCTATCCCTCCTTTTGGTTGTTGAAAATAAAACTTACCAGAGAAGGTTCCTATGTAAGCAATTGAAACAGAGTCCGTTAGATACGTTTTATTGTGGTATTCAGCAGAACTCCAGCCACGACCTTCATATATTTGTTTATCATCTCCAATTAGAAAACTGTAAATAAAAAGAATCAGCCATAAATTAAGTACATTCTCCTATTTCTGCCTGTTACTCTTCATGAATCCTGATACAGTTGTCAACAATCAGTTTATTTGTGCAGATATAGAACTCTGTTTGGAGAGAGCCCTGTCTTCAACCTCTTTCATGACCAACTTTGGTCAGACCCAGGAACCACCAATCAGCTCTGGTCAATTATAATGACACACAGATGCCATCCTTGGCTGGTCAGGTGGGAACACACAGAATGCCTTCCAGAAATTGGTAGGAAATTGGGTGTTTCCTTCAACATCCATAAAAGGGAACCATAAACTGGTGGTTTAGAGGACAATGGTGTTTATTATAAACAGAGCTAACAGTTTGCATAAAATATTGTTGTATTGGTTTTGGGACAATTGGATCCCGCAGGAAAAAAAAAGTGTTTTTAAGGTATACCTAAAGTGAAAATATATTGATGAGATAAACAATTGTAGCTATCCTCCTACTCCTAATATATATATATATATATATATATATATATATATATATATATATACACAGTGGCTTGCAAAAGTATTTGGCCCCCTTGAAGTTTTCCACCTTTTGTCACATTACTGCCACAAACATGAATCAATTTTATTGGAATTCCACGGGAAAGACCAATACAAAGTGGTGTACACATGAGAAGTGGAACGAAACTCATACATGATTGCAAACATTTTTTTACAAATAAATAACTGCAAAGTGGGGTGTGCATAATTATTCAGCCCCCTGAGTCAATACTTTGTAGAACCACCTTTTGCTGCAATTACAGCTGCTAGTTTTTTAGGGTATGTCTCTACCAGCTTTGCACATCTAGAGACTGAAATCCTTGCCCATTCTTCTTTGCAAAACAGCTCCAGCTCAGTCAGTTAGATGGACAGCGTTTGTGAACAGCAGTTTTCAGATCTTGCCACAGATTCTCGATTGGATTTAGATCTGGACTTTGGCGGGGCCATTCTAACACATGGATATGTTTTGTTTTAAACCATTCCATTGTTGCCCTGGCTTTATGTTTAGGGTGGTTGTCCTGCTGGAAGGAGAACCTCCATCCCAGTCTCAAGTCTTTTGCAGACTCCAAGAGGTTTTCTTCCAAGTTTGCCCTGTATTTGGCTCCATCCATCTTCCCATCAACTCTGACCAGCTTCCCTGTCCCTGCTGAAGAGATGCACCCCCCGAGCATGATGCTGCCACCACCATATTTGACAGTGGGGATGGTGTGTTCAGAGTGATGTGCAGTGTTAGTTTTCCGCCACACATAGGGCTTGATTCACAAAAGAGTGCTAACTGTTAGCACGGCCGTTTTCACGCGAATTTTCGCATTGCGCGCAATCACGAATTTTCGCGCGAAACGATAACGTTTTCGCGCGCAAACGCGAATTTTCGTGCGAAAACGATAAAACCGTTATCGTTTCGCGCGAAAATTCGCGATCGCGCGCAATGCAAAAATTCGCGTGAAAACGGCCGTGCTAACAGTTAGCACTCTTTTGTGAATCAAGCCCATAGTGTTTTTTGCATTTTGGCCAAAAAGTTCCATTTTGGTTTCATCTGACCAGAGCGCCTTCTTCCACATGTTTGCTGCATCCCTCACATGGCTTGTGGCAAACTGCAAACGAGACTTCTTATGCTTTTCTGTTAACAATGGCTTTCTTCTTGCCACTCTTTCATAAAGGCCAACTTTGTGCAGTGCACAACTAATAGTTGTCCTATGGACAGATTCCCCCACCTGAGCTGTAGATCTCTGCAGCTCGTCCAGAGTCACTATGGGCCTCTTGATTGCATTTCTGATCAGCGCTCTCCTTGTTTGGCCTGTGAGTTTAGGTGGACGGCCTTGTCTTGGTAGTTTACAGTTGTGCCATACTCCTTCCATTTCTGAATCATCACTTGAACAGTGCTCCGTGGGATGTTCAAGGCTTTGGAAACCTTTTTGTAGCCTAAGCCTGCTTTAAATTTCTCAATAACTTTATCCCTGACCTGTCTGGTTTGTTCTTTGTACTTCACGGTGTTGTTGCTCCCAGTATTCTCTTAGACAGAGCAGCTGTATTTGTACTGACATTAGATTACACACAGGTGCACTCTATTTAGTCATTAGCACTCATCAGGCAATGTCTATGGGCAACTGACTGCACTCAGACCAAAGGGGGCTGAATAATTACGGACACCCCACTTTGCAGTTATTTATTTGTAAAAAATGTTTGGAATCATGTATGATTTTCATTCCACTTCTCACGTGTACACCACTTTGTATTGGTCTTTCATGTGAAATTCCAATAAAATTGATTCATGTTTGTGGCAGTAATATGACAAAATGTGGAAAACTTCAAGGGGGCCGAATACTTTTGCAAGCCACTGTATATATACTAGCTGAAGACCCGGCATTGCCCGGGTATGTATTTCACTGCTGTCGGCTCTGCCCACTTTTCGTAACCCTAGCACACAAACACTCAGTGACCAAGTTTGTGAGCTTTGGGGTCCTTGGCATCAATAATTTGTATTTTTCCAATGAAATGAAACAAACCTGATTGGCTGTTTGTGGCTCCACCCCTTTTTCTGAATTTGAACCCCAGTCACCAAATGGCCGACTGTACCAGGTTTGAGGCTTGTACCATTAACAGTGCAAGAATGACAGCAATTTAAATATTCCCCTTGAAAATCAATAGGTGAATTTTAATTGGCTATTGTAGGTTCCACCCACTTCTGAATATTTATCCCAGTCACCCAGTGACCAACTGTGCAAAGTTTAAGAACCCTGCCATTACCAGTGTAAGAATGGCTTCAGTTTACATTTTCTCAGAGAAATTTGTATTTGGCTCCGCCCACTTTTTGTAACCTTGACACACAGTCACTCAATGACCAAGTTTGTGAGCTTTCAGGTTCCTGGCATCAAAATTGTGTGAATGTAAGCAGTTTATCCAGCAAAGAAATCAGATTGGCTGTTTGTGGCTTTGCCCCCTTTAGTGAATTTGAACCACAGTCACTGTAGCAAGTTTGAGGCCTTTGCCATTAAAGGGAGGGTTCACAGACAAAAAAAAAAAAATAAAAATACACTTACCTGGGGCTTCCTCCAGCCCGTGGCAGACAGGATGTGCCCTCGACGCCGCTCCGGAGGCTCCCGGTCTTCTCCAGTGGCGCACCCGACCTGGCCAGGCCGCTTCCAGGTCGGGCTCTTGTGCGCTCCAACGTGCGTCTTACGCGGTCGCACTGACGTCATCAGACGTCCTATGGACTGTACTGTGCAGGCGCAGTAGTTCTGTGCCTGCGCAGTACAGTCCGTAGGATGTCCGATGACGTCAGCATGCCTGCATGAGATGCACGTTGGAGTGCACAAGAGTCCGACCTGGAATCCGGCCTGGCCAGGTCGGGTGCGCCACCGGAGAAGACCGGGAGCCTCCGGAGCGGCGTTGAGGGAACGTCCTGCCTGCCACGGACTGGAGGAAGCCCCAGGTAATTTGAACCCCAGTCACCCAATGACCGACTGTACCAGGTTTCAAGCCTATGCCATTAACAGTGTAAGAATGGCAGCAATGTAAATATTACCCTTGAAAATCAATAGGTGAATTTTGATTGGCTGTTGTAAGCTCAACCCACTTTCCTGAATATTTATCCCAGTCAGCCAGTGACCAACTGTGTGAAATTTGAGAAGCCTGCCATTAACAGAGTAAGAATGGCTGCTGTTTGTATTTTCCGATGTAAACAATTTAGTTGTTAGCTCCACCCACTTTTTCAAACCTTGAGATACAGTCACTCAGTGACCAAGCTTTAAGGGCTCGCTGCAGAGCTGTACAACTCAGCACACAAGTGATCCCAACCCCTTTCTGCCCAACAACAGAGATTTCTGTTGGTGGGCTCTGATCGCTACTGCCCTGTTTGTTTGTTTGTTTCTTATTTATTTATTTTTAACACATTTGTCTATTTTTTTTTCATTCCCAGCCCTCCCTTCCCCCGCCAGCCAATCACCGCGATCGGCTGTCATAGGCATCAGCCTATAACAGCCGAATGCTCCTGATTAGCGATGTCGCAAACCTCCGATTTTCAGTTCGCGAACCCTGTTCGCGAACCTCTGCGCAAAGTTCGGTTCGCGAAAAGCAATAGACTTCAATGGGGATGCGAACTTCCCTCCACCGGAGGGAGGCGGGTCTCATCTGCCAGGGAATTCCAGTATTTCAAAAGCCAGCTTATATACTGTGGCTGGGGATTGAACCCAGGTCTCAGTGTATGGTAGGTAACTAACATATCCATTATACCACTAACACTTCTAGCTGAAGCTAGTTGAAGCTAGCTGAAGCTAGCCTAGCATGTACAATTTATGCTCAATCCAAAAGAAAAATTAGACAACACAAATAACATTTATATCATGCTTTTCTCCTGGCGGACTCAAAGCACCAGAGCTGCAGCCACTAGGGCACGCTCTATAGGCAGTAGCAGGAAGACTTGTCTAAGGTCTCCTACTGAATAGGTGCTGGCTTACTGAGCAGACAGAGCCAAGATTTGAACCCTGGTCTCCTGTGTCAGAGGCGGAGCCCTTAAGCATTACACCATCCAGCCACTGCCTAAGGCTATGTAGCCAGGCATGGCCTTGTCTTTTGTGTTCAACAGTTGTCAAGAGAAAAATTAGACAAGACAAATAACATTTATATCACACTTTTCTCCTGGCGGACTCAAAGCGCCAGAGCTGCAGCCACTAGGGCACGCTCTATAGGCAGTAGCAGTGTTAGGAAGACTTGCCTAAGGTCTCCTACTGAATAGGTGCTGGCTTACTCAACAGACAGAGTTGAGATTCAAACCCTGGTCTCCTGTGTCAAAGGCAGAGCCCTTAACCATTACACCATCCAGCCACTGCTTAAGGATATGTAGCACCATCCAGCCACTGCTTAAGGATATGTAGCATGGCCTTGCCTTTCGTATTCAACAATTGTCCAAAGAGAACCCCAGATAGCCAGGTAGATTCATCTCTCTCTCTCTCTCTCTCTCTCTCTCTCTCTAGTAGGGATGGTCACCGCTTTCCGCGGAATTGTATTTTTGCGCATAAATGGATTGAGCATAAATGGTACATGCTAGGCTGGCTTCAGCATGTAGTGTTGGTGGTGGTAAGGCCATGCCTGGCTACATATCCTTAAGGAGTGGCTGGAAGGTGTAATGGTTAAGGGCTCTGCCTCTGACACAGGAGACCAGCGTTCGAATCTCGGCTCTGTCTGCTCAGTTAGCCAGCACCTATTCAGTAGGCGACCTTAGGCAAGTCTTCCTAACACTGCTACTGCCTATAGAGTGTGCCCTAGTGGCTGCAGCTCTGGCGCTTTGAGTCCGCCAGGAGAAAAGCGTGATATAAATGTTATTTGTCTTTTTTTTCTCTTCTTGACAACTGTTGAACACGAAAGGCAAGGCCATGCCTGGCTACATATCCTTAAGCAGTGGCTGGATGGTGTAATGGTTAAGGGCTCTGCCTCTGACACAGGAGACCAGGGTTTGAACCTCGGCTCAGTAAACCAGTACCTATTCAGTAGGAGACCTTAGGCAAGTCTTCCTAACACTGCTACTGCCTATAAAGTGTGCCCTAGTGGCTGCAGCTCGGCGCTTTGAGTCCGCCAGGAGAAAAGCACAATATAAATGTTATTTGTGTTGTCTAATTTTTCTTTTGGATTGAGCATAAATTGTACATGCTAGGCTAGCTGCAGCTAGCTTCAGCTAGAAGTGTTGGTGGTATAATGGATATGTTAGTAACCTACCATACACTGAGACCTGGGTTCAATCCCCAGCCATGGTATGTAAGCTGGTTTTTTAAATACTGGAATTCCCTGGCAGATGAGACCCTCCTCCCTCCGGTAGGAGGGAGGATGGAATAAATAGAAGGGTGGAGGGAAGCAGCTGTCCCTTAACTAATTAGTGTACGCAGACAAGTGAGTCAGATGGCATAAGGACCTTGCTTGGGGGGGCGAATCGAAGTTCCGCAAAAGTTTACCTGTTGCAGGCGAACGCGAACCACCAAAGTTCGCCGGCGAACATTTCGCTACATCTCTACTCCTGATCCTCTGTAGGGGACAGCTGAGTAACACGGCTGTCTCCAGTACAGCGCTGCCTTAGATTGCAGCTCTGCCTTAGAATTCACCGTCTAACTGCCTGATGCGGAGCTCCATCATTGAAGCGGAGATGCGCACGCATCGGCGCACACAATCTCCTGCAAAACCCTGCCCCTGGACTTCACGCCAAATAGCATCGAGTGGTCCTGGGACTGCCGCCACGTTCATACCAGTCGGTGTGGAGCAGTCAGGAAATGGTTAATCCCAGTTACCCAGTGGCCAACTGTGTCAAGTTTGAGAACCCTGGCATTAACAGTATAAGAATGGCTGCAGTGTACATTTTCCCATGTAAAAAAAAATGTAGTTGTTGGCTCCGCCCACTTTTCTGACCTTGGCATGCAGTCACTTAATGACCAAGTTTATGAGCTTTGGGGTCCTTGGCATCAATCATTTGTATATTCCCATAGAAATTAAACAAATCTGATTGGCTGTTTGTGGCTCCACCCACTCTCCAGCATTTGAATCCCAGTCACCCAATGACCGATTGTACCAGGTATGAGTTTGCTATTTGCTATTAACCGTGTAAAAATGCAGCAATTTAAATATTCCCCTTGAAAATCAACAGGCGAATTTTGATTGGCTATTGTAGGCTCCACCCACTTCCCTGAATATTAATCCCAGTCATCCAGTGACTAACTGTGCAAAGGTTAGGAACCCTGCCATTAACAGTGTAAGAATGGCTGCAGTTTATATTTTCCCATTGAAATTAGTTTTTGGCTCCACCCACTTTTTGTAACCTTGACTTACAGTCACTCAATGACCAAGTTTGTGAGCTTTCAGGTTCCTGGCATCAAAAATGTGTGAATGGAAGCAGTTTATCCACCAAAGAAACCTGATTGGCTGTTTGTAACTCTGCCCCTTTAGTTAATTTAAACCCCAGTCATCCAATGACCATCTGTAGAAAGTTTGAAGGGTCTGCCATTAACAGTGTAAGAATGGCAGCAGTTTAAATATTCCTCTTGAAAATCAATAGGTGAATTTTGATTGGCTGTTGTAAGCTCCAACCACTTTCCACAATATTAATCCCAGTCATTCAGTGGCCAAGTGTGCCAAGTTTGAAAACCCTGCGATTTACAGTTTAAAGGTGGCCAGGCCACACACCATACCATTTTTAAATATCTGTTCAATTTAAGAATTGCAATCAATTTTTCTGATTAATTGTAACATTTCAAAAATATGACCAATGTACCACACACCTATGTTCAATTTTTCCCCAATTATGATAAAAATGATTGGAAACTCTGAGAAAATTGCTAGGGTGTGTATATTAATAAATTGAAATCTAACACACACCATACAATCTTTAGTAGAAATTGAAGAGAAATATCTGGCATTCCGGATCGATATAAATAAAAAAAAAACGGGAAATCCGATCAAATTTTTCAGTCTTTCAGTCGAGTGAAAAAAAAGCTTTCAATTTTTTTTCGAGAGATACGATCATTTTTATCGAATTGCTGTAAAATCAGATCATTTTATTGTATCGTGTGTGGCCACCTTAAGAATGGCTGCAGTTGACATTTTCCCATTTAAAATGAATGGCTGAAATTTAATTGGCTGTTTAATGCTCTGCCCACTTTTCCTGGATTTGTAACCTCGGTCACCAGGTGACCAACTGTGCCAAGTGTGGGGACTCTGGCTTGATTACTGTGAGAATGGCAGCCTTTTATATTTTTTCATCAATTTGAATGGGTGAAATCTGATTGGTTGTTGTTGCCCAGGTGTGCAGGAGGGGCACGAGACCCCCAGAACATATCATCCCAGGTAGTAAGGGATCTGTATACCAAGTTTTGTTCAAATCAGTCAAGCCATTTTCGAGTGATTGCTGCACATACATACACACATACATCCGGTTTTATATCTACTGTATAATAGCGGACCTAAGCACATGCACAGTAGCAAACAGCACGGACCCAGCTACACAGGGACAGCATGACGCAGGGACACAGGGGTTTCATTATAGAGGACTAGCTGATTGCCCGGCGTTGCCCGGGTATGTATTTGGCTGGTGTTGGCTCCGCCCATTTTTTCTAGCCCTAACACACAATTACTCAATGACCAAGTTTGTGAACGTTGCGGTCTTTGGCATCAATAATTTGCATTGAAATGAAAAAATCTGATTGGCTGTTTGTGGCTCCACACCCTTTTTTTAATTTGAACCCCCAGTTACCCAATGACCAACTGTACCAGGTTTGAGGCCTGTGCCATTAACAGTGCAAGAATGGTAGCAATTAAATATTCCCCTTGAAAAGCAATAGGTGAAGTTTGATTCACTTTTGTAGGCTCCACCCACTTTTCTGAATATTAATCTCAGTCACCCAGTGACCAACTGTGCAAAGTTTGAGAACCCTGCCATTACCAGTGTAAGAATGGCTGCAGTTTACATTTTCCCAGGGAAATTTGTATTTGTCTCCACCAACTGATGACCCGGCGTTGCCCATGTATATATTTGAATGGTGTTTGCTCCGCCCACTTTCTAACCCTAATGCACAAACACTCAATGACCAAGTTTGTGAGCTTTGGGGTTCTTGGCATCAATAATTTGTATATTCCCATGAAATGAAACAAATCAGATTGGCTGTTTGTGGCTTCACCCCCTATCCAGCATTTGAACCCCAGTCACCCAATGATCAACTGTAGCAGGTTTGAAGCATCTGCTATTAACAGTGTAAAAATGGCAGCAATTTAAATATTCCCCTTGAAAATCAACAGGTGAATTTTGATTGGCTATTATAGGCTCCACCCACTTCCCTGAATATTAATCTCAGTCACCCAGTGACCATCTGGGCAAAGTTTGAGAACCCTGCCGTTAACAGTGAAAGAAGGGCTGCAGTTTACATTTTCCCAGTGAAATTTGTTTTTGGCTCTGCCCACTTTTTGTAACCTGGACACACTCAATGACCAATTTTGTGAGCTTTGAGGTCCTTGGCATCGATAATTTGTACTTTACCATGAAATGAAACAAATTTGATTTACTGTTTGTGGCTCTGTCCCCTTTTCTGAATTTGAACCCCAGTGACCCAATGACCAACTGTACCAGGTTTGAGGCTTGTGCCATTAACAGTGCAAGAATGGCAGCAATTTTAATATTCTCCTTGAAAAGCGATACGTGATTTGTTAATTGGCATTTTAGGCTCCTCCCACTTTTCAGAATATTAATCCCAGTCACCCAGTAACCAACTGTGCAAAGTTTAAGAACCCTGCCATTAAAAGTGAAGAAAGGCTGCAGTTTACAATTTCCCAGAAAAATCTGTTTTTGACTCCACCCAGTTTTTGTAACCTTGACACAGTCACTCAATGATCAAGTTTGTGAGCTTTTGGGTTCCTGGCATCAAAATTGTGCTAATGGAAGCAGTTTATCCAGCAAAGAAATCTGGTTGGCTTTTTTTGGCTCCGCCCCTTTACTTAATTTAAAGCCCAGACACTTAACGACTGTAGGCCTCTGCCATTAACAGTGTAAGAATGGCTGCAGTTTCAATATTCCCCTTGAAAATCAATAGGTGAATTTTGATTGGCTCTTGTAGGCTCCACCTACTATTCCGAATAATAATCCCAGTCACCCAGTGACCAACTTTGTGAAGTTTGCGAACCCTGCCAATAACAGTGTAAGAAAAGCTGCAGGTTATATTTTCCAATGTAAAAAGTTAGTTGTTTTTGGCTCCGCCCACTATTTCTAACCTTGACATACAGTCACTCAATGACCAAGTTTATGAGCTTTGGGGTCCTTTGCATAAATAAGTTGCATTTTACCATTCAAATTCAACAAATCTGATTGGCTGTTTTTGGCCCGCTCTCTTCAGAATTTAAACCCCAGTCTCCCAGTGACTGACTGTACCAGATTTAAGGCCTATTGTAATAATCGGCTCTGCTGTCTGCACAGGCAGTAGAGATGTCGCGAACGGTTCGCCTGCGAACGGTTCCAGGCGAACTTTGGGGGTTCGCATTCGCCTGCACCAGGCGAACTTTTGCGGAAGTTCGATTTGCCCCATAATGCACTATGAGGGTCAACTTTGACCCTCTGCATCACAGTCAGCAGGCACATTGTAGCCATTCAGGCTACACTAAGCCCTGGAGCCCCCCCCCCCCTTATATAAGGTAGGCTGCGGCGGCCATTAGCCTCACTCGTGTGCCTGCTAGAGACAGACTAGGGACAGCTGCTGCAGACTTTTTCTCCTGGGGACAGAGTAGTTAGGTTCTTGGCTGCTTAGCTTGCTCCTGGCTGATTGTTATTGCTTTTATAGCACCCCTCAATAGCTCTTTTCAGAGCTCATCCTGTACTTTTTTTTTTCTTTGTGTTAAACTGACACTTTTGTTGCATGCACAGCCTTGCTAATTGATAGTGTGTGTGCCACTGCCAGCAGCCCAGCACATTCAGTGACTGACTGCCTGTGTGTGTGACAGGGAGCTGCACATTGTACTACCCAGTACTGCATATACCCAGTACCTGTTGTGTTTACTTAACCCACCTCATCACTGCATATACCTAGCTTTGTGTTGAGTGAACCCAGCTCACTGCATCTAACTACCTGTTGTGTTGAGTGAACCCACCTCACTGCATCTAAGTACCTTTACTGTTCAGTGAACCCAGCTCACTGCTTCTAACTACCTGTTGTGTTGAGTGAACCCACCTCACTGCATATAAGTACCTTTACTGTTCAGTGAACCCACCTCACTGCATCTAAATACCTTTACTGTTCAGTGAACCCAGCTCACTGCATCTAACTACCTGTTGTGTTGAGTGAACCCAGCTCACTGCATCTAACTACCTGTTGTGTTGAGTGAACCCACCTCACTGCATCTAAATACCTTTACTGTTCAGTGAACCCAGCTCACTGCATCTAACTACCTGTTGTGTTGAGTGAACCCAGCTCACTGCATCTAACTACCTGTTGTGTTGAGTGAACCCACCTCACTGCATATAACTACCTTTATTGTTCAGTGAACCCAGCTCACTGCATCTAAGTACCTTTACTGTTCAGTGAACCCAGCTCACTGCATCTTACTACCTGTTGAGTTCAGTGAACCCAGCTCACTGCATCTTACTACCTGTTGTGTTCAGTGAACCCAGCTCACTGCATCTAAGTACCTTTACTGTTCAGTGAACCCACCTCACTGCATCTAACTACCTGTTGTGTTGAGTGAACCCACCTCACTGCATCTAAATACCTTTACTGTTCAGTGAACCCAGCTCACTGCATCTTACTACCTGTTGTGTTCAGTGAACCCAGCTCACTGCATCTAACTACCTGTTGCGTTCAGAGAACCCAGCTCACTGCATCTAACTACCTGTTGTGTTGAGTGAACCCACCTCACTGCATCTAAGTACCTTTACTGTTCAGTGAACCCAGCTCACTGCTTCTAACTACCTGTTGTGTTGAGTGAACCCACCTCACTGCATCTAAGTACCTTTACTGTTCAGTGAACCCAGCTCACTGCATCTAACTACCTGTTGTGTTGAGTGAACCCACCTCACTGCATATAAGTACCTTTACTGTTCAGTGAACCCACCTCACTGCATCTAAATACCTTTACTGTTCAGTGAACCCAGCTCACTGCATCTAACTACCTGTTGTGTTGAGTGAACCCAGCTCACTGCATCTAACTACCTGTTGTGTTCAGTGAACCCAGCTCACTACATCTAACTACCTGTTGTGTTGAGTGAACCCACCTCACTGCATCTTACTACCTGTTGTGTTCAGTGAACCCAGCTCACTGCATCTAAGTACCTTTATGTGAGAAAGCGCGGAGGAGCCGCCGCCATGAGCCAGCGGCGGGCGGCTCCTTCCGCACACGGCAGCTACTCGCACGGAGAGGCAGCCGCCTCCTCACATCATGAGGCGGCTACCTCCGTGCATCAGCCGGCAGAGAGCGGCGAAACCGCCGCGCTGGATGCGGCGGTTAGCCGGCAGGTCCCCGCTGCGGAGACACCACAGAGCGGGGCTGTGCTGGCTGGGACTCATAGTCCCTCAAGATTCAGAGTGACGCGCGCGCGCGCACTCAGACAAAACTTATGACACCAGGGGAGAGTCAGCTGACCAGGCAGGTCAGCTGACCATAGCTCCACTTCCCATTGGTCCAGCAATTAGGGAGGTGCTGGGGGACACCTAATGTATATATACTGCTGGCTGTTCATTCATCTGGTGTCTGGCGTTGCGATCACATATGTGGGAGCACCCAGATCCGTAGTCAGATCCTTAAGTGTGCCGGGACCAGCTGGAGCTGTAATCCTACACTTAGATAGATTTTGATAGCTAAAGTACTAGTTTGATTGTGATTATTTGTTATGACTTTTGCCTGCCTCGACTATCCGCCTGAACTCTGACTTTGTACCTCGATATTTCTGATACTCTGTTGCCGAACCTCGGCTCGTTCCTAGACTCTGTTTCTGCCTCCCGATTTTGTACCCCGATATATCTGATACCCCGTTGCCGAATCCTGCCTGTACTTTGACTCCGCCTTTGCCTGCCGTATTTGTACTTTATCTGTCCGTGTGTTACGATCTGACTTGTCCGACCTCGAGAACCGACCTCACGATTGGAGGCGGTTCCCAGTCCTCATAGTGATACTTCCTTCTGAGGGTCACTCGTGGACTTTCCTTCCTACTGTCAGTCTGACTCCTCCCGTCTTGGAGAGCTCAGGTCTGCGGAAGGAATCCGTGCAGTTCTCCTTGCTGCACCAAGGCCTCGGCCTCTTAGTGTTACTGTTACACCAAACACTACACTCTACTCAGGGGAACAGAGGTTAGCCAGTATATTGGATTATCGGTGATACTGCAGATCACATATAATCTGGTATACGTCTGTATTCCCCGTGACGCTGCAGGTCACCGGTAATCAGACCTCTCTGTACTTCACCGATCGTTACAGAACGCCAGACCAAAATACTGATGGAACGCACTGATCCTCTGACTGTGCTTGCCACTTCGGTGGATAGCATTCATCAATCACTAAGCCAGCACAAAGCCTTAATTGATGCCTTATCAGGCTCTGTGAGAACCCTCCAGACATCAGTTGATTCAGTGCGATCCCCTCATAGTGATGACATACGTATGCCTGTCCCAGATAAGTTTTCCGGCCACATGTCTGACTTCCGGAATTTCAGGAGTAGAGTGTTGTCATATTTTGAGTTAAGGCCCCGATCCTCGAGGACTGAGACCCAACGGGTCATTTTCATTAAAACTTTGTTGACTGGAGACTCCCAGTCATGGGCATATAACCTGCCCGCTACCGATACTGCCTTAACCTCAGTGGAGGAATTCTTTAAGGCCATGGCCATAATCTACGACGACCCTGACCTTGCTGCATCCTCAGAGCGGAAGCTCAGACTCTTACGACAAGGCAGAGGGTCGGTCGAGGATTATGCGGCAGAGTTCCGTAGGTGGTCGGTCACCTCGAGATTTGATAATTTTGCCCTCATGGACTACTTCCTGTCTGGGTTGTCGGAAGAGGTTTCCGACCTAATGTTAACGGTAACTGAACCCAAGACAGTTGATGAGGCCATATCATCGGCCATTCGAGTGGATCGCAGGTTGCGTCATCAGAGGCAGGCTAGGGGCAGTCACCGTGTCAGGGTGACATCGTACGCGGCACCGTCTGCTACACCCCTAGTAACACCTTCTCCGCCTGTCTCACCCTCCCCGGCCTTACCACCGCCCGAGCGAATGCAGATTGGTCGGTCGAGACTGACCCAGGTGGAGCGAAGGCGGAGAATGACAGAACAGCTGTGCCTGTACTGTGCAGCAGCAGGGCATAGAGTGCGAAACTGTCCTAACAGGTCGGGAAACGAGTTTGCCTAGGAGTAGTGGGGGGTGACACCCTAGGCACACAAACTGCACCCTTTAAGGAAAAGAAATTACTGCTCCCTTGTACGGTTACATGGGAGAATAAGTCTATGGCCACTGAGGCATTTATTGATTCAGGCTCAGCGGCCAATTTTATGAATTTTGAGTTCGCGCAGGAGTTGGGTATCCCCCTCACTCCTGTGAGACCCCCCATTCAGGTCACGGCAGTAAACGATTCCCCTCTACAACGGAATCATGCACTGTCTCAGACTCCGGAGGTGAAGATCACCATAGGGGTACTACATGGGGAACAATTATCATTTTTTGTTTTACACATGTCCACCTCCACTATTATCCTAGGCATGCCTTGGTTGCAGGTTCATTCCCCACAAATAGACTGGGCCACAGGACAGTTGACAGCATGGTCTCCTCATTGTTTCCAGCAGTGTTTGGGAAGACTGACATTGGGTCTAACTAAGGTACAGGTGGAGGGTGTACCAGAACAATACGCAGATTATGCCGATGTGTTTTGTCCCAAGGCCGCGGATAAGTTACCCCCTCATCGTCCATTCGACTGTCCCATTGACCTTCGTTCCGGTTGTATGCCTCCTCGAGGCCATTTATATAACTTATCCGGCCCCGAGAAACTTGCCATGCAGGAATACATTCGTGAGAACTTGGCTAAGGGCTTCATTAGGCCGTCTCGGTCGCCCGCTGGGGCAGGCTTCTTTTTTGTTAAAAAGAAAGATGGGGGTTTACGGCCTTGCATCGATTACCGAGGCCTCAATAAAATCACTGTGAAGAATCGCTACCCGTTACCACTTATAGACGATTTATTCACACAGGTCACAGAGGCCAGCATATTTTCAAAACTGGACTTACGGGGGGCATACCACCTGGTGCGTATAAGGAAGGGCGATGAATGGAAGACGGCCTTCAATACCCCGGATGGGCACTACGAGTATAGAGTGATGCCCTTCGGGTTGTGTAATGCCCCGGCCGTCTTCCAAGAACTCATCAATGAGGTTTTTCGGGAGGTGTTGGGAAAGTTCGTTTTAGTTTATCTAGACGACATTCTCATTTTTTCTAGCAACCTCCCAGAGCACAGAACCCATGTCAGGATGGTATTAGACAAACTGAGGCAGAATCTCTTATACGCCAAACTCGAAAAATGTATTTTTGAGGTCACATCGGTTGCCTTTCTGGGGTATATAATCTCCACCTCAGGGTTGTCTATGGACCCTGCCAAAGTCTCCGCGGTCCTGGAGTGGCCGCAGCCGGTGGGGTTAAAATCATTGCAACGGTTCCTGGGGTTCGCGAACTATTATAGAAGGTTTATAAAGGGGTACTCCACAGTAGTCGCCCCGCTCACTAACCTTACTAAAAAGGGGGCAGACACCACTCATTGGTCTCCCGAGGCAGTACAAGCGTTTTCTAAGTTAAAAGGGTTGTTCTGTTCAGCACCCATTCTCAGACACGTGGACACTTCTGTTCCATTTATTGTTGAGGTAGACGCCTCAGAGATCGGGGTGGGGGCTGTGCTGTCCCAACGTTCTGGTCTACAGGGTAGACTTCACCCATGTGCCTATTTTCCCGAAGGTTCTCTCCGGCAGAGAGAAACTATGACATAGGCAACAGGGAGCTCCTGGCCATCAAATTGGCCTTTGAAGAGTGGCGTCATTGGCTAGAGGGAGCTGAGCACTCTATCACAGTTTATACCGACCACAAAAACCTAGAATACATCGAGGGGGCTAAAAGGTTAAGCCCAAGGCAGGCTCGATGGTCTCTATTTTTCTCGAGATTTTCATTCTTGATCACGTATACGCCAGGGAGTAAGAATACCAAGGCAGACGCACTTTCTAGGTGTTTTGAGCCAGAGACAGCACAGCCCCCTGTTCCTGAGACCATTGTCCCACGTAGTATGGTGTTGGCCGCCACCGAGACTTGGGAGGACTGGAAAGAGACTTTAAGTCCTTTTCAGCAGGATATCCCAGAAGGGAAACCGGACGGGGTATTATTTGTTCCGTTACCATTCCGTCTCCAGATCTTGGAGATGTTTCACTCCCATAAGAACGCGGGGCATCCGGGAGCGGCTAGGACGCAGGATCTCGTGGCCAGATGTGCATGGTGGCCTTCGCTAGCCGCTGACTGTAGAGAGTTTGTCAGGGAATGTGCGGTGTGCGCTAAAAGCAAGCCCTCCCGGCTGGCATCTGTAGGTACTTTGCAGCCTTTACCCACCCCGAGTGAACCATGGACCCATTTGTCCATGGATTTTGTGGGAGAGCTTCCTAGATCTGAAGGCATGTCAGTTATTTGGGTGGTGGTTGACCGTTTTAGTAAAATGGCCCACTTCGTGCCTTTGAAAGGACTCCCTTCGGCCCAGGAACTGGCCGATTTATTTATTATCCATGTCTTCAGGTTGCATGGCATTCCAGAAGACATTGTATCTGATCAGGGAGTTCAGTTTATTTCGAAATTTTGGAGGGCATTTTGTCACCAAATGGGCATGAAATTGTCGTTTTCCTCGGGGTACCATCCACAGACTAATGGCCAGACAGAGAGGGTCAATCAGTCGTTAGAACAATTTCTGAGATGCTACGTTGCTGAGGCACAGAGTGATTGGGTTAAGTATTTACCTTATGCAGAATTTGCCCACAATAACTTAAAGAGTTCGTCCTCAGGTTTCTGCCCATTTCAGATTGTGACAGGTAAACTGCCCAAATTCTCCCCATTACCAGTTGCGGCCACTCCGTTCCCAGCCTTGGAGACGTGGCTAAGGTCATTTAAGGACATGTGGTGGATCATCAAGAATAATCTTGTAAAAGCATTCCAGAGCCAGAAAAGTCAGGCTGACAAGAGACGCTCGTTGGAGTGGAAATTCCAACCAGGAGATTTGGTTTGGGTGTCAACCCGTCACCTGACCCTGAAACAACCCTCTGACAAACTTGGTCCCAGGTTCGTGGGTCCATTTCCGGTTACTAGGAAGATTAACAATGTCACATACTCCGTTGATCTTCCCACCAGCATGCGTGGAGTAAGGTCTTTCCACGTATCACTTCTCAAACCCGCAGCCCAGGGGGGTCCCACCCCTCCTCCTCCTGTCTTAGTCGATGCCCAACCCGAGTATGAAGTGGAAAAAATCATAGATTCACGTATGGTACAGAACTCGGTGCAGTATCTCGTACATTGGAAGGGGTACGGCATTGAGGAGAGACAATGGGTACCTGGGAATCGCATGCATGCGGACGAGTTAGTGAAAGAATTTCATACTGTACATCCGTGGAAAACCTGGAAGGAGCTGTCCGGAGTCCACTCCTCAGGGGGGGGGGGGGGGGGTACTGTGAGAAAGTGCGGAGGAGCCGCCGCCATGAGCCAGCGGCGGGCGGCTCCTTCCGCACACGGCAGCTACTCGCACGGAGAGGCAGCCGCCTCCTCACATCATGAGGCGGCTACCTCCGTGCATCAGCCGGCAGAGAGCGGCGAAACCGCCGCGCTGGATGCGGCGGTTAGCCGGCAGGTCCCCGCTGCGGAGACACCGCAGAGCGGGGCTGTGCTGGCTGGGACTCATAGTCCCTCAAGATTCAGAGTGACGCGCGCGCGCGCGCGCACTCAGACAAAACTTATGACACCAGGGGAGAGTCAGCTGACCAGGCAGGTCAGCTGACCATAGCTCCACTTCCCATTGGTCCAGCAATAAGGGAGGTGCTGGGGGACACCTAATGTATATATACTGCTGGCTGTTCATTCATCTGGTGTCTGGCGTTGCGATCACATATGTGGGAGCACCCAGATCCGTAGTCAGATCCTTAAGTGTGCCGGGACCAGCTGGAGCTGTAATCCTACACTTAGATAGATTTTGATAGCTAAAGTACTAGTTTGATTGTGATTATTTGTTATGACTTTTGCCTGCCTCGACTATCCGCCTGAACTCTGACTTTGTACCTCGATATTTCTGATACTCTGTTGCCGAACCTCGGCTCGTTCCTAGACTCTGTTTCTGCCTGCCGATTTTGTACCCCGATATATCTGATACCCCGTTGCCGAATCCTGCCTGTACTTTGACTCCGCCTTTGCCTGCCGTATTTGTACTTTATCTGTCCGTGTGTTACGATCTGGCTTGTCCGACCTCGAGAACCGACCTCACGATTGGAAGCGGTTCCCAGTCCTCATAGTGATACTTCCTTCTGAGGGTCACTCGTGGACTTTCCTTCCTACTGTCAGTCTGACTCCTCCCGTCTTGGAGAGCTCAGGTCTGCGGAAGGAATCCGTGCAGTTCTCCTTGCTGCACCAAGGCCTCGGCCTCTTAGTGTTACTGTTACACCAAACACTACACTCTACTCAGGGGAACAGAGGTTAGCCAGTATATTGGATTATCGGTGATACTGCAGATCACATATAATCTGGTATACGTCTGTATTCCCCGTGACGCTGCAGGTCACCGGTAATCAGACCTCTCTGTACTTCACCGATCGTTACACTTTACTGTTGAGTGAACCCAGCTCACTGCATCTTACTACCTGTTGTGTTCAGTAAACCCAGCTCACTGCATCTAACTACCTGTTGTGTTGAGTGAACCCACCTCACTGCATCTTACTACCTGTTGTGTTCAGTGAACCCAGCTCACTGCATCTAAGTACCTTTACTGTTGAGTGAACCCAGCTCACTGCATCTTACTACCTGTTGTGTTCAGTGAACCCAGCTCACTGCATCTAAATACCTTTACTGTTCAGTGAACCCAGCTCACTGCATCTTACTACCTGTTGTGTTCAGTGAACCCAGCTCACTGCATCTAACTACCTGTTGTGTTGAGTGAACCCACCTCACTGCATCTAAGTGCCTTTACTGTTCAGTGAACCCACCTCACTGCATCTAACTACCTGTTGAGTTGAGTGAACCCACCTCACTGCATATACCTAGCATCCCCCCGAGATGGACAAAATGGACAAACCAGGTAGAGGAAGAGGTAGAGGCAGACCCAGAGGAAGGCCACCAGGCACCGGCAGGTCTGTGCGAGGTGGTGTTGCTGTGATTTCATGCGGACCTTGCCCAAAATACAGTGCTCAGAAGAAGGCACGTGCCATCACTTCCCAAGATCAGGACGTGCTTGACTATTTAACACAGAACACCTCATCTCCTGCAGCCACCAGCGCTACAACAAGCACCACATCTGCTGCATTTGACACTTCGCAGGAGTTATTTGTTGGTGGTGGTGGAATCACTGATTCCCAGCCACTACTGCAACAACAAGAAGAAGGCGCAGGTACACCACCTCATACGTCTGAGTTAGGTGGTAATAGTATGGACGTAACGTGTGAGGAGGGGGATGATGAAACAACTGAAGTTGGTGCAGTTGAGGAGGTGTCTGAGGAAAGCGAAGCTGGCCAGGAGGATTATGATGACGATTATACGGATACCACATATGTTCCCGGTAGAGGAGATGACCAGGGGGACAGTTCAGAGGAGGAGTCAGAGAGGAGTAGGAGGAGATGACTCCATGATAGAAGCAGAGGGAGCTCATCCTCAAAAACAGCTGGGAGCAGTGTCCGGCGCCATGTATCGCCAGCTATGGCCAGCCAGCCAACATGCCCTTCAACGTCAGCTGCTGATGCCACCGTAGCGCCATCACCCCAGGGGGGCTCAGCGGTTTGGAAATTTTTTCACGTGTGTGTCTCAGATAGGAGCAAAGCCATCTGTTGTCTCTGCCAGCAAAAATTGAGCCGTGGAAAGGCCAACTCTCATGTAGGGACAAGTGCCTTACGAAGGCACCTGGAGAGAAGGCACAAACAGCTATGGCAAGAACACCTGAGGAAAAGCAGCACCCCTCAAAAGAAAAGCCACCCTCCTTCTCCTCTTCCTCCTTCAGGTGCATCGTCTTCATCCACTTTCTCCCTTGCACCTTCACAGCCACCCTCCTCCACACCGCCTCTTCCCTTCAGCGGTTCCTTCTCCTCTGCCCACAGCAGTACCCAGCTGTCCATGAGGTAAGTATTTGAGCGTAAGAAGCAAATGTCTGCCAGTCACCCTCTTGCCCGGCGTCTGACAGCTGGCGTGGCGGAATGATTAGCTCGCCAGCTATTACCATAAAAGATGGTGGAGTCTGAGGCTTTCCGTAAGTTTGTGGCCATTGGTACACTGCAGTGGAAGATACCAGGCCGCAATTACTTTTCACAAAAGGCCATACCCAAACTCTACCGTGCAGTTGAGAGGCAAGTGGTGTCATCTCTGGCACACAGCGTTGGGTCAAGGGTCCACCTGACCACGGATGCCTGGTTTGCCAAGCACAGGCAGGGCCACTACATTACATACACAGCCCATTGGGTCAACCTGGTGACCGATGGCAGCAAGCAGGGAGTAAGTGGCTGCGCAGCGGACCGACTTGTCACACCTCCATGGCTTGCAGGCAGGCCAACAGCCACCTCCTCTCCACCTGCTACCACCGCTTCGCTGTCGTCATCCTCCTCCTCCTCCTTGGCTGGTGCCACGATCTCCTCTCCAGCTACACAGCCCCAGCACCCCAGGGCCTATGCTGCATGCCAGGTACGACGGTGTCATGCAGTGTTAGACATGCCTTGCCTGAAAGCGGAGAGTCACACTGAAGCAGCTCTCCTGGCTGCTCTTAACAAACAGGTGGAGCAATGGCTGACCCCGCACAAGCTTGAGATCGGCAACGTGGTGTGTGACAACGGCAGCATGGCACATGTGCTTAATCTGGTCGTGCAAAGATTTGTGTCCAAGTACCCAGGCTTAGAGGACATCCTGAAGCAGGCCAGGAAGTTGTGTGGGCATTTCAGGCACTCTTACAAGGCCATGGCACGCTTTGCGGACATTCAGCGTAGAAACAACTTACCGGTGAGACGCCTGATTTGCGATAGCCCGACTCGCTGGAATTCCACCCTGCTGATGTACTCTCGCCTGCTAGACCAGGAGAAAGCCGTCACCGAGTACCTGTATAATTACAGTACAAGGACACAACCTGAGAGGATGGGGATGTTGTGGCCCAACAACTGGACACTGATGCGAAATGCATGCAGGGTCATGGAACCCTTTGAGGAGGTGACCAAACTGGTGAGTCACGATGAGGGCACCATCAGCGACTTGATCCCCTATGCCTACTTCCTGGAGCGTGCCGTGCGTAGAGTGGTGGATTCAGCTGTGGAGGAGCGAGAACGAGAACAGTTACGGCAGCAGGAGTCGTGGGAGCGATTTACATCCGAACCCGATGTTTCCACAACACCTGCGGCAGCACAGAAGGGGGAGGAGGAGGAGGAAGAAGAGGAGTCGTGTGGGGAAGGAGAGGAATCAGACTCTGATGATGGTGATGAGGAAGGTGTTTCTGTGGAGGAGGAAGAGGCGGCAGAAGGAGAACAACCGCGGCAGCCGTCACAGGGGGCTTCTGCTGCTCCACGTTCCCGTGGTATTGTTCGTGGCTGGGGGGAGGAAGAGGAGTTGCGTCCCGTCACTGAGGAAGAGCAAGAGGAGATGGAGAGTAGGTCTGCCTCCAGCTTTGTGCAGATGTCCTCTTTCATGTTGTCCAGCCTGTTGAGGGACCCCCGTATCAAAAAACTCAAGGCGAATGACCTGTACTGGGTGGCCACGCTACTAGACCCTCGGTACAGGCACAAAGTGGCGGACCTGTTACCAACTCAACAGAAGGCCGAAAGGATGCAGCACTTGCAGAATAAGCTGTCGATGATGCTTTACAATGCGTTTAAGGGTGATGTGGCTGCACAACGCAATCAAGGTACCACTGGCAGTAACCCTCCTCCTCCCAAGTCCACGCAGGCAAGGACAGGACGCTTCAGTGATCTCAAGGTGATGTCGGACATGCAGATGTTCTTTAGTCCAACTCCTCGCCATACTCCTTCCGGATCCACCCTCCACCAACGCCTGGACCAGCAGGTAGCCGACTACCTGACCTTGAGTGTGGATGTAGACACTGCGAAAAGCGACGATGAACCCTTGGACTACTGGTTGCCCAGGCTTGACCTGTGGCCAGAGCTGTCCCAATTTGCCATACAACTTCTCTCTTGCCCTGCCGCAAGCGTCCTGTCAGAAAGGACCTTCAGTGCAGCTGGAGGCATAGTTACTGAGAAGAGAAGTCGCCTAAGTCACGACAGTGTTCAGTACCTGACCTTTATCAAAATGAATGAGGAATGGATCACGGAGGGCTACTGCACGACCCAAGACTAAGTCAGTCCCCACACACAGCATCTTTGCCTGCAGGCCGCTTGCCTTCTCCGCCACCACCAACAGGGTCCAGGACTCTAGGCGGATTCCTGAATTTTTAAGCCGCTACACTAATTTTTCTGGTGCGTGTACATGCCTGCCTAATTTTTCTGGCTGCACTGCGGGCGGCTGCAACAACAAAACAAAAGGCATGTACATGTGCCCATCCCCCTTCGTGATCATTACCTTGCCGCGGTGAAGGGGCTTGCGTATCACAATGAAGCAATGACCGCCGGCTATTTGAGTGTCTCGGGTGGGGGTGGCACACAAAAGATAATAAGGTCGTTGCTTCATTGTGGTCAGACCAAATTTGATCAGCTGGACAGTCACTGTTGTTCTATCATTGAGCTACCACAGCCCGGCGACCATATAGGCTTGAAAAACGCCACGGCCTACACTCTGGCCACGGTGCGCACCAGTCCAGCACGGCCATCACTACGCAAACAGCTGTTTGCGGTGTGTTACACAGTGAGTTTGGTGTGTCAGTGTGAAGCAGAACTCTAATTACACTCCTTGATTGATGTATACCCATGCAAGATGTTTGAAAGCACTTTAGGCCTGCAATTTAGCATTCAATGTGATTTCTGCCCTTAAAACGCTGCTTTGCGTCAAATCCAGATTTTTCCCCGGGACTTTGGGCATGTATCCCACTCCGCCATGCCCCCCTCCAGGTGTTAGACCCCTTGAAACATCTTTTCCATCACTTTTGTGGCCAGCATAATTTTTTCTATTTTTGAAAGTTCGCCTCCCCATTGAAGTCTATTGCGGTTTGCAAACTTTTACGCGAACCGAACCTTCCGCGAAGGTTCGCGAACCGAAAATCAGAGGTTCGTGACATCTCTAACAGGCAGACAGCTGTTTGACCATTTTTGTAAATCTGAGTGCGGCAGGTCCCTGGAAAAGAGACCTGTCTCCACACTGCAAGCTGCAGAGTTGCTGTTCTGGGGAGGAATTTGCATCCACTTGTCATGCAAATTGCTTAGCTGCTTCCTCTGATGGCTTGCAGTATAAAAACCATTTCTTCCCAGAATTCCTTGCTGGTTACGATGGTTTGTTCCTGCTGACTTACCTGGAGTCTCAGCCTTTGCTAATCGTTTGTTAAGATTATCTTAGAGTAATTCTTTGGGAGTGCACTAGGCATTCCTTCTAGCGTAGTCAGTTTGTATTATATGTTTGCCTTCTACTGTCTAGCTGTTGCGATTGTCTTGTCACCAGCGGCGGTCGACAGGAAATCGTTCTGTCTGTTGGGATCGCATTCGCCCTAGCGGTAGTGGCGGTGGTTCCTTCTGTACTCTGTCTGGGAGTGTAGGCCAGAGCTGAGGTTGCTACTGGTTACTCCTTCTGTCTGTCTTGTCTGGAACAAACGCTTGCTGTAGGCTCGGTGAGGTAACCGTTTAGCAAGCGTTCGCGTTCTCTATTCGTTTTCGTGTTACATTGGCTAGTTAGGGTTGGCGTGCTTTGTCTCTGTTGCGCTTTTCATGCGGAGACCGCGCCATTAGCGTGCTTTGTCTCTGTTGCGCTTTTCGTGCGGAGACCGCGCCATTAGCGTGCTTTGTCGCTGTTGCACTTTTCACGCGGCAATCGCACTTTGCGATTGCGTTCCCACTTGGTTTCTGCTGTTGTGTGTTCACCGTCGCCGGGTGGCGACTAGATTGGTGGACACACATACATTCTATCTCTGGGGTCATTCAGTCTTGTGTCGCTGTTGGCAATCGCCACTGTTGCGATTGCGTTCCCACTTGGTTTCCGCTGTTGTGTGTTCACCGTCGCCGGGTGGTGACTAGATTGGTGGACACACATACATTCTGTTTCTGTGCTCTCTCTCTCTTTAAGGGCTATCTTGCCCTGCATTGCTTTGACTCGTGCAATTCCCATCTGGCATCTGTGGCAGGGCAGAGGCTGTGTTCCTCCGCACTCCACAGCTCGATCTGCCGGTGGAAATTACCCTCTACAGGTGCATAGCACCATAGCTGGGTTCTGTTATATTACACGCTTGCGGAGGATTTCCGTAGTGTCAGCGCACATCTTGTGCGCTGACCACGGAAATAATTCCGCAATCGTTACAGTATGACCAGCCAAACCGAAATTTCCAGTGTAGAGGGAATGTTCGATTTGTCTCAGGTTTCATTGCCCAATGCAAAAGCATATGTGGATCCTATTAAAAAAATACTGCCAGCGCCACGTGCTACATCTGAGAGACAGAGGGAGCTTAGGGAGTTAAATAAGTTGCTGAGAAATTGGTGAAGGAAGGAAGGGTTTGGGTTCCTGGAGAACTGGGCAGACTTTGCAGTCGGCTACAGGTTCTACAGCAGGGATGGGCTGCACCTTAATGGGGAGAGTGCAGCTGCATTGGGGGAGAAGATGGCTAAATGGTTGGAGGAGATTTTAAACTAGGATCTGGGGGGAGGCGGGAGGATAAAGTCTCAATATGTAGACAAGATAAGGTAAAAAGACAGTGGGAGCCTAACATTATGGGGGGTGGAGAGGGGGGTGGGGACAGTATAAAGATTAAGGAGGTTGGTAAAACTTCAAGTAGCCCATTTCATGTAAACAAAATTGGTAAATGTGGTGGTAAAAATATAAAGTGCATGGTAACCAATGCTCGGAGCCTTGCAAATAAAATAGACGAACTAGAGTTCATTCTGCTCCCTCAGATGTTCCCCACCCCAATCAGACTACTAATAACATCATGTCAACCTCTGGGAACAACCTCCACTCTACACCTTCCGCCATAAAAAATACCAGATTCACACCCAATTTCAGTCCAGCCTGCAACTTTTTCAATGGCTCCCCTCCAAAAACCCTGGCTATATCTATCACCAACACTTCTAAAATAGCCTCAACACATACAGTCAACACCACCCCTGTAGCTAATCCCACTGAGGAGGTTGATCTCAGACTCTCACAAATCAGTGTTTATGACACACATTCTTCTCCACCATCATCCACTATGCCCAAATCTCAGAGTCCTAAGATCATTCCAGGTACAAAAACTACTTTGATCAACAACTATTTCCCGTCTGCCACCAAAATATTCACCGAACCCCTCCCCAATGAAGACCACCCCAACAGTGCTATGTCATCATCTTTTTTAGACCTTCCCTCCAGCATCACCCAGAACACCTTACTAATACCACTACCGAGCCCCACCGCCTCTCGAGTAATCTTCCAACCGAAATTCAAATTAAAGAGACCCCTACCAGAATCAGAAAAAGAGGACACCGAGGGAAAAGAAAAAAGAAATCGATCAGAGCTACCAACCCTCCGACAACCAATCCCACTGAACAAACTCGCTGCATCTTCAATCTCTCCAGCCACATCCTAACCACTAAAGAAACCCAACTATTAGAAAAGGGTCTCTCATTCTGTCCCACCAACTCCTCACAAATGACTAGATTATTTGTCGAGCTCAATTTATATGTACGCAAACTAACCCTTAAAAGACATTTCGCAATAAAAAAACACGAAACTTCCCTAAGAGAAACAAACAATACACTCATCATCACAGCCGACGACCAATTACCCATTTGTACAATCAATGCAGAAGAAATTCAAACTGAGAAATACATCAATACACATCTCAAGGGCCGCTCTCGTTTTTACCCCACTTCCTCAAAGGGCAATTTTATTGACACTTTCTACACACTAGTACTTAATGATCTCCAAAAATTGGACTTTGACACACCATCTCCTTCATCCAATCTCACTCCATCAGAAAAGAAAGCTCTCTACACCCTCAAAAATAATCCAGACATAATCATCAAACCCGCTGATAAGGGCGGCGGTATAGTTTTACTCAATAAAAATGACTATCTACTAGAGGCCCATAGACTACTCGACAATCCACTACACTATAGACAATTGGACTCCGACCCCACCCCAAACTATAACGCTAATTTAAAACTCTTCATTAACCAAGCATTTTTAAACGGTATCATTACCAAGAATGAAAGGAACTTTATCATCAATCACCATCCCAAAACACCGTTCTTTTATTATCTCCCCAAAATTCATAAATCACTCACCAATCCACCTGGTAGACCCATCATTGCAGGGATAGAATCCATCACCAGCAACTTATCTAAATTTATAGACTATCATTTACAACCCCTTGTACAAAATCTACCATCATATCTTAAAGATTCGGAACATCTTATTCAGATATTAAACACTATTCCTTGGAATACAGAATACAGCTGGCTGACATGTGATGTGTCTTCCTTATACACCAATATTCCACACACCTTTGGCCTCAGATCATTAACATATTTCCTTTCCACCCATCCCGACATGCCAGCCACCCAACAATCATTCATTACTCAATGTGCAGAATTTATTTTACAACACAATGTGTTTTCATTTGCTGACAATCATTACCATCAAATTTCCGGTACCGCTATGGGCAGCTCATTTGCACCCTCATATGCCAATCTTTCCATGGGCCTCCTGGAACATCTCAAATTCTCCCAGACACATACATTTAGCAAAAACATTGTTCTATATAAAAGATACATCGATGACTTGATCTTCATTTGGAAGGGCGACCATTCCCTCATTCCTACCTTCCTCACCTTCCTGAACGATAACCCGGCCGGTCTGACGTTCACCCACCAACATCATCCCACCACCATCGATTTTCTCGATCTAGTTTTATTTACTAACACCCATCACATCAAAACCAAGACACATTTCAAAAAAGTTGACTCTAACAATTACATTCATTTCAATAGCCATCATCACCGACCCTGGACAACCAATACTCCCTATAGTCAATACCGCAGAATCTTCCGCAATTGCACTGATTTCTCCGATTACCAATCCCAATCAGATATCCTTACCAAAAAGTTTGCAGAACGTGGCTACCCAAAAAAACTGATCAAAGACGCCAAATGGAAGGCCACCATCACCAATACCAACAATACTGTTTCGTCCTCGACCCCCAGTCCTTTCCCCAGATTTATCACTGGATTCAGTAAACACCACAAACAGATCAGATCCATAATACAAAACAGATGGGAGATTCTGACACAGGATCCTCACCTCAAACCTACCATACCTGAAACTCCCTTACTCACATTCAGAAGGGCCCCCAACCTCAAAAGTCTCCTGGCCCCTAGTAAACTACGCCTACCTATCCCTAATCCCACTGAAACCACCCCCATCTCAAACCCTGGGTCATTTCCCTGTGGGAAATCCAGATGTACTGCCTGTCGCTTCATAAACACCACTGATTCCTTTTCATCCAATACCACCCAAATTCAGTATATTATCAAACAATACATTACTTGTTCAACCAGAAATGTCATTTATTTGATCTCTTGTTCATGCAATCTGCAATATGTGGGGCGAACCACTCAACTTGTCCGAAACAGAATAGGACAACATAAGCGCAATATATTGAAAAACTATCCACTTCACAGCATTTCCCGTCATTTCGGCTCCACCCACAACTGCAATCCACAAACACTCAAATTCACGCTTATTGAATCCATCCCACCGCACAATGCTTTTGAGGTCCTTAGGAATAAAGAAATGTTCTGGATACAAATTCTTAAAACACTAACGCCCGAAGGTCTAAACGAACAATTAGAGAAAGTATATTGAATCATCTTTTTTTAATATATTTTAAATGGTCCTCTCTTTTATTCGAACCCATTATATTTGTCTTACACTTGTTTTGCTTTGATCATTTACTTATTTTATCATTTTTAATGTATTTTCGTCAAGTTTTATGCTTCATACAAATTTTTGCAACTATGCATAGTTTTGTATCCATACTCCTATTATTACAGCAGTTTTCTGTTTTTCACCCTGTACCATTAACCCTAGCTGGAATGAACCTCTCCAGTATATTTTGGATCCAACATTCAGCATAGTGTGGCATGAACACATTTTTTTATGCATTTTCTTTACATGTACTTTTTATGTTTTCCAAGTGCAACTTTTATTTAACCTTTCTACATTTCCTTTCTCCAGCCTCCGACCCTATAACAAACACCACATCTATTGTTTTTACTTGTGTTTTTACTTGTTGTTACTTATGCATATCCCAGTCCCTTTGCCTATATCCCTCTCTTTCTCCCCCCCCCCCTTCCCTTCCCATCCAGCATCATACACATAGGTTTGCATCCTATTCCCACATTGATCACAGTACTGCACCGCCCTACTACCATATGTCATCAGCATGCGACCTCTGTCGCTCCCACTTCCCATCCCCCATTCTGGGTGATTCCAGTCACTTATAAATTTAAGACAGAGCACCCCACACCTCACAGAGGCGCTCTACCTGGTTCATGACCTGATTTTGGTAAGTTGAGCATTTGCTCACCTTTAAACACTGCTGTTTCTTAGTATGCCTTTTTGTTTTATCATAATATACTGCTGCACTCACTCCTTCAAAAATGAAACCTTTCTCTGCTTCTCATAACTCTAGTAAGTTGAACATTTGCTCATCTTGAAACACTGCTTTTTTTTTTTTTATGCCTTTTTTGCCTTATCATAATATACTGCTGCACTCACTCCTTTAAAAATGAAACCTTTCTCTGTTTCTCCCTGTTTTAAATTCATTTTTTTACTGTCTTATCATTTTACTAAGAGTGACTCATACTCTGCCTTTATATTATGGATATGTGCACTGTCACTTTATACATGCTATTTGCACACGTTCTCAGTCTATTTTGTATGCATATCTTGCTGTTAAATGCATATTGCACATTTTATTGCTGTAGACTTGTGGTGCACCTTTGGGTGCCTGGTATTTGCGTTCCTCTGGCAATCCCCTTTTTTTTTTCCTTTTGTTTCCCTTCCCCAGCACTCTCCAAATAATCGTTTGCCTGAAGAAGCGGGACTGTTACCCGTGAAACGCGTTGCACTTTTGGAGTTACTAATAAATGTTACTTTAGACTGTAAGTAACCTGTCCATTGTCCGGCCATTTTTTTCAGAAGGGAGGTGAGTCCACCCACTTCCCCCTTTTTAACAATTTTAACTAATTTTATTCTGCTTGGCGCCTCTGTTATCATATTTCAATATCATCTAGTCCACCCTTGGTGGAGGGGTGTATCCCCATTTTCTCCTATCTACAGAGAGCGACTTTTTAACCTGAGCGGGGTCAGGTTACAATTCTCCCCGCCGGCCTTTCCAGTGGTTGCCTTTGTGGCGACCCACCCTTGTGAGTATAATCATCTCATTTATTCACAACAGACCTCTCCATATTAACATACTGCACCATATTGGGCTCTCGGTTTCTCCCCCATTTTCAAGCTAGAGTTCATTCTGAATGACAAAGGCTATGACATTGTGGGAATAACCGAGACATGGATGGATGAAAGCCATGACTGGATAGCTAATTTAAAAGGATACAATGTGTTTAGGAGGGATAGAACAGGGAAAAAAGGTGGAGGGGTTTGTCTCTTTGTTAAGAATTCTTTTACAGCTGTTCTCAACGATGAGATGGAAGAAGATTGCGAAGATGTGGAGTCCGTTTGGGTAAATATTCATAGTGGAAATAAAAGTTGCCAATTGCTTATTGGGGTATGCTACAGACCACCTCATATTAATGAAGCTGCAGAACTGTGATTACTACAGCAGATTGAAAAAGCTGCAAGTAAAAATGAGGTAATAGTTATGGACGACTTCAACTTTCCAGACATTGACTGGGGAATTGAGGCTACCCATTCTGGTAAAAGCAGCAGATTTCTGGCAGCACTACAGGACAATTACTTGGCTCAAATGGTAATGGAACCAACTAGGGGGAATGCGTTACTGGATCTGATCATTTCTAATAGACCAGATAATGTATTAAATGTGCAGGTTCAAGAACATTTGGGAAATAGTGATCACAACATGATAACGTTTGATCTGGTGACTGATAGGCCACGGGGCAGCGGGACCACTAAAACTATGAATTTTAGAAAAGCAAAGTTCAATCAAATTAGGCAGGTACTAAGTTTGGTGAACTGGGATAATGTACTACAAGGGGAGGACACTGAAGGGAAATGGCAAGCTTTTAAACTTATTCTCAATCAATATTGTAGTATGTATATCCCATATGGAAACAAAATGTCTAGGAATAAAAAAAGGCCTCTATGGATGAATAGAAAGGTTAGGGATAAAATGAAGAGGAAAAGGAATGCCTATAAGGTCCTAAAACAGGAGGGGACCGAGGCTGCACTAATCAATTATAAGGAGTGCAATAAAAATTGTAAAAAAGAAATTAGGCTGGCAAAGATCGAAGCTGAAAATCAAATCGCTAGGGATATCAAATCTAACTCAAAAAAGTTTTACAAGTACAACTCTAAAAAAAGAAAGGTTGACTGTATAGGACTCCTAAAGGATGAGGGTGGGAACTCAATGGTGGATGACCAAGGTAAGGCAGAGTTATTAAATGCTTTATTTGCTTCTGTCTTCACAAAGGAAACAGCACTGTTGCAAATTACAGAGGCAGAAGAGTCTCAATCTTCTAACTGTAATATTAAATACTTAACGCAGGAAGAAGTGAAGGCAAGACTAAATAAATTAAAAATAGACAAGGCACCTGGCCCGGATGGCATGCATCCTCGGGTCCTAAGGGAATTAAGTTCAGTTATAGCTAAACCCCTTTATCTTATCTTTTGTGACTCTCTTGCAACTGGCAGAGTCCCAGTGGATTGGCGTACAGCCCACGTTTTCCCATTATTTAAGAAGGGCAAAAAATCAGATCCAGGAAATTATAGACCTGTAAGCTTAACATCAGTTGTATGCAAACTATTTGAGGGGTTACTAAGAGATACTATACATGACTTCATAGTAGAAAATAATCTTATTTCTCAGCATCAACATGGGTTTACTAAAGAAAGGTCCTGTTTGACTAACATGCTCAGCTTTTATGAGGTAGTGAATGCTAATATGGATATTGGAAATGCTGTAGATGTGATATACTTGGACTTTGCAAAGGCCTTAGACACTGTTCCCCACAAAAGTCTGGTGCAAAAGTTGAGGATGCAAGGACTGGGGAAGAGTCTGTGTGCATGGATAGGGAACTGGCTAATGGACAGAAAACAAAGAGTTGTGGTCAACGGATCGTACTCAAAATGGGAGACTGTTAGCAGTGGGGTCCCACAGGGGTCTGTACTGGGTCCAGTGCTCTTCAATTTATTTATTAATGACCTAGTAGATGCAGTAGTGAGCAATGTTGCTATTTTTGCAGATGATACAAAATTGTGCAGAATCGTCAACTCTCAGGAAGATAGTGTCATATTGCAACAAGATCTGGATAGGATGGCTATATGGGCACATACAGTGGTGCTCAGCAGAGCTCGAATATTTGAGTAGCTCGAATATTCGAGCTCTTTTTCAGCTATTCGAGCTCGGTATTCGAGCTCCGAATAGCTGGAGCTATTCGAATGGGCTATTCGAGTACACTCGAATAGCCCATTCACTATTCGAGCTATTCGAGCAAACGGCGCTATTCGAGCTCGGTACCGAGCTCGAATAGCGTCATAGCCCAGATTGATGTCCTTAGAGCCAATCAGAGGGCTCCCAGGCCCTCTGACGGCAGCCAATCACAGAGGGGGACCCTGGCCAGCCCCTACCCTATAAATAGCGGCCGCCATTTTAGGTTTTTCCGTCCTTGCCTGAGACTTGCATAGAGAGAGAGTTGCTCCTTTGTGCTTTGGCTTAGCAAGAGCTCTATTGTGGTCATTTACCTAGCGTTTTTGCTCACATACACCTCCTATACACACCTATATTGTTGTTAGTCAGATAGACATTGTATTTTAGTTAGTAGCTTTTGTGTTACATTAGAGACAGCTGCTGCAAGCTTACAGCTTTAGGCCTCAGGGCCTGCCTGTGTGGGCAGCTGTTCTCTCCTGTCCTCTGTTTATTTCTCATCTATACCAGTATTTCTGCTGTCCTTTACTACTGATTCTATTTAGTATTGTAGTTATACTGTACTAGGACATTCACTGTCACTGTTCATAGGCTACTAGCTCCTGCGTGTGTGGCTGTGCAGTGTGCACTCACTGTCTGTGTACACACACTCTATTTCCTTCTGAAGTTCTGCATACTGATTGATTATTGTAATTAGTTTTACTTACTGTTACTACTTACTCTTACTGTACTAGGAGTCTAGGACACTCAGTCACTGTTCATAGGCTACTAGCTCCTGCGTGTGTGCACTCACTGTCTGTGTACACACACACTACACACACTCTATTTCCTTCTGATAATTGATTGATTATTGTAATTAGTTAGTTGTACTTACTGTTACTACTTACTCTTACTGTACTAGGAGTCTAGGACACTCAGTCACTGTTCATAGGCTACTAGCTCCTGCGTGTGTGCACTCACTGTCTGTGTACACACTACACACACTCTATTTCCTTCTGATTATTGATTGATTATCGTAATTAGTTAGTTGTACTTACTGTTACTACTTACTCTTACTGTACTAGGAGTCTAGGACACTCAGTCACTGTTCATAGGCTACTAGCTCCTGCGTGTGTGCACTCACTGTCTGTGTACACACACTACACACACTCTATTTCCTTCTGAATATTGATTGATTATTGTAATTAGTTAGTTGTACTTACTGTTACTACTTACTCTTACTGTACTAGGAGTCTAGGACACTCAGTCACTGTTCATAGGCTACTAGCTCCTGCGTGTGTGCACTCACTGTCTGTGTACACACACTACACACACTCTATTTCCTTCTGATTATTGATTGATTATTGTAATTAGTTAGTTGTACTTACTGTTACTATTTACTCTTACTGTACTAGGAGTCTAGGACACTCAGTCACTGTTCATAGGCTACTAGCTCCTGCGTGTGTGCACTCACTGTCTGTGTACACACACACTACACACTCTATTTCCTTCTGATTATTGATTGATTATTGTAATTAGTTAGTTGTACTTACTGTTACTACTTACTCTTACTGTACTAGGAGTCTAGGACACTCAGTCACTGTTCATAGGCTACTAGCTCCTGCGTGTGTGCACTCACTGTCTGTGTACACACACTACACACACTCTATTTCCTTCTGATTACTGATTGATTATTGTAATTAGTTAGTTGTACTTACTGACTGTTACTACTTACTTACTGTACTAGGGACACTCACTCAGTCACTGTTCATAGGCTAGCTCCTGCGCGTGTTTGCGCGTGCGTGCACTCACTGTCTGTAGTGTACACACACTAAATTTACTTGTGATTACTACTGATTATTGTAACTGCTAGTTGTACTTCCTGACTGTTACTACTTACTTACTGTACTAAGGACACTCACTCAGTCACCTCACCCACCAACCCACTCCATTAAAGTACCCCACTTTTCACCCGCCCTTTTAAAAAACTTTTGTCTATACGCCCAAAACATCGAAGATGTCTGGAAGTGGCAGCCAGCGCGGTTTGGGCAAGGGGAAGGGCAGCAAGGGAATCAGGAGGAGAGGGAGCAGCATTGTGGCAGGCCGCGGCCGCGCCACCATGCACAGTTCCGCAGCAGCAGCGTCAGTGGCTAACATTCCTCCCATAGCCACTGGCCGTGGACGCCTTGGGCGCCGCCCAGCAGGAGCATCTGCAACTCACGCTGCAGAGACACAGCAGCAGCAGCGTGTAGCACCTGCTCCGATTTTCCTCCAGCCGGGTCGGAAACGTCCCATTGAGGAAAAGGATGCAGACACTGTGGTGCAACTGATGACGGAGGATGAGCAGCCCGCCGCCATCAGCTCTGCATCCGAGGCCTCCACCCTCACCACCACCACCACCACCCCTGTTCGCAGCAGCCGCCCAGCAGGGCCTGGGGAGGAGGCCAGTTCACCGTCAGTCGCCGACCTGTCACTCAGCAGTCTTTTTACCCCAGGCACCATCAGGGTATTGTCTGCTGTTGTTGGCGATTTTGAGGAGGAGATGCTGATGGGCACTTTGGGGGATGAGGGATTGGACAGCAAGACTGTGGCGACAGTCAAGCAGCCCATCCATGCATCAGGAGAGGAGTTTGGGGGGTCATCATCCCAGCAGGACATGTTTCAGGAGGGGGAGGATGATGATGACACGGCGACAGACAGAGACTGGGTGCCACCACCTCCAGGGGATGTCGTCCTCAGCAGCTCGGAGGAGGAGGAGGAGGATGCGCTTGTGGGCCTTGCAAGGAGGCGCATCATTGCAAGCATTGGCAGCAGTAGGCAGGTCCCACAGCCTGCTGGTGTCTCAGGCTCAGCAGCAGCAGCAGCAGCATCTGCCAGTACCACCACCAGCCGCACCCAAGCCCCCCCCCCAACCACCACAGGGAGACAGGCAGCAGCGCTTCCATGCCGTAGGGGGATGTTTTTGTCACCAATCTGGCGATTCTTCACCATGCCCACAGTGTACAGCAAGTACGCCACTTGCAACCACTGTCAGCGGAAGTTGAGCAGAGGTGCAGACCCCTTAAAGTTCAGCACCAGCTCGCTCATCAACCACCTTGCTGCGAAACATTTCCACCAGCATGAGGAGTTCCAGAGGCTGAAGGCATCTGGTGCTGGCAGTGGCACCACACCCATCACTGCACAGCCTTCAGCAGCAGCAGCAGCAGCAACAGCAACAGCAGCCACCCGCCCTCCTGCTCCTCCAGCAGCACCAGCAGGAGTGCGGAAACGCACTGCTCCTCCCCCCTCTGCAACTCCTGCCGCTGACACTGAGGCCTGTTCTGGCAGCCAGTCCTCAGTGGCCTCCTCTGCTGTGTCTGCTGATTCCCGTGCCAGCAAAAGGCCACGCCAGAGCATTTTGAGCGAGTCCTTCCAGGGGGTGGTTAGGGCTCTGCCTCCTAGCAGCCGTCGCGTGCGGCAGTTGAACGGCTTGCTTGCACGGGCCATGTGCTCCCAACTCCTGCCATACACGCTCGTGCAGGAGGGGAGCGACATGCGGGTGCTGCTTGCTTGTGCAGCCCCAGACTGGCAGCTCCCCAGCAGACACTTTTTCTCCCGCAAGGCCATTCCTGCACTGCACCGCTTTGTGATGGCCAATGTGGAGCGAGGGCTGGAGCACGCGGTTGGTGAAAGGGTCCACGTCACCATGGACTCCTGGAGCAGCCGCTTCAGGACAGGCCGCTACCTGTCCTTCACTGTCCACTGGGTCAGCTTGGTGGAAGGGGGTGAGGATGGGAGAGCAGCAGCGGGCACAGCAGCAGCAGCAGCAACACAGTGGGTGGTGCCACCCCGCAGGGTCAGGGGAACTGCAGCAGGTTCCTCCGATCCTCTGCCATCCTCCGGCACACCTGGCCAAACCCCCCGCCTCAGCAGCAGCGTGAAGGCCCGCCACTGCCAAGCGCTGCTGCAGTTGGTCAGCCTTGGCAAGACCAAGCTGACGGCAGCCCATGTGTTGGCCAAACTCCAGGAGCAGGAGAGGATTTGGCTGACCCCCAGAGGCCTCAGAGTCGGAGAGGTGGTGTCCGACAATGGGGCCAATCTGGTTGCCGCAATAGACAGGGGAAACCTGACCCACATCCCCTGTCTTGCCCACGTGCTGAACCTGGTGGTGCAGAAGTTCCTGCGCACCTACCAGGGGATGGGCGAACTGCTGGAAACGGCAAGGAACATTGTGCGTCACTTCCGGCGCTCGGCTGCAGCCTGTGCGAGCCTGGAAGACGTGCAAAAGGAGCTGGATCTGCCAGTCCATCGGCTGATCCTTGACGTTCCGACTCGCTGGAACTCCACCCTGGCGATGTTGGAGCGTCTGGTTGAACAGAGGCACGCTGTCAACCAGTACCTTGCCCTGGCCACTGTTTCCGCCGCTCAGAGAAGGGACAAGACCAGCAACATCCCGTCCATCGTCCCCGATGATGACTGGAGGCACATGCAGCAGGTGTGCTTTGTGCTGGCTCCCTTTCTGCAGGCCACTAACATGGTGAGCAGGGACCATGCTATGGTCTGCGAGTGGGTGCCCCTGGTTTCTCTGCTGAACAGGGCCCTCGATGCTTTGCTGGAACAGGGAGCGGCAGCCTTGGACCAGCAGGAGCGGCAAGCAGCTGCACAGTCCACCTCTGAGGGGGAGGAGGAGGAGGACTTGGTGGAGGTCCCTGACCTGGCTGCTGATGAGGGGGATCAGCGCAGCGCAGCTGAGTTGGTGCGGGGGTGGAGAGAGGATGAGGCGACAGAGGAGGAGGATGAGGACAGCACTGACGTCGATGTGCCAGCAGACGTGGCCCGCCTCTTCCCAATGGCAGCGCACATGCTGACATGCCTGCGCAAGGACCCCAGGGTGATCCAGATGAAGCAGAGGGAGTACATCTGGATCAGCATGATGTTGGACCCACGCCTCAAGGGGAAGTTGAGCCAGTTCCTGCTGCCTGCAGGAGGAGACCCAGCGCAACAAATAAGGAGCTTGCAGCAGGCCCTTGTTGAGCGCTTGGAGGAAGCCTTCCCCCAGCCTTCCACCCCCACTGTCCAGCCAGCACAGAGTCAGCAGCAGGTGCCTGCATCCAGCAGCAGCAAGCGCCCCACAGACCTGCTGTCTCTCAGCCACGAGCTCTACAGGACTGTAGAGGCTCCGGCAGCAGTGACTAGAGAGGAGATGCATGCAGCAGCATCCTCCTCCGGTCACAGCCAGCGCCTGACCCGCATGGTGGCTGACTACATGGGGTCCTACAGCGGGCTTGACAGCGATGCCCCTGTTGATCCCATGGAGTATTGGGTCAAGCGCATGGAGATCTGGAGCGAGCTGGCGCAGTACGCCCTGGAAGTGCTGTCCTGCCCCCCTTCCAGCGTGCTGTCCGAGCGCTGCTTCAGTGCAGCTGGTGGCGTGGTCACCGAGAAACGCTCACGTCTGTCTCACAAGTCTGTGGACAGACTGACGTTTCTCAAGATGAACCAGGCGTGGGTGGAAGGCGAGTTCCTGGCCCCTGTTGTCGGCGAGAGGGGGACATGAACTGGCTGCCGGAACTTAGAACCATCGTTAATGTGCCTTACCACCCTTTACCACCTCCTGGCTCCTGCTCACTAAGCCAGCCTGGTTCACTTTGACTATTACGTCGCCTGCAGCCACACATTTTACACCTACAGTGGGCTGCTGTGTACTGCCCTTCTGCTGTCTGACTGTGTTTCCCACTGCCAGGGTACACAGAATTACCTTCTGCTGCCACTCTGCCACCAGCTATTACGTCAAACAATAGCTATATTGGTTGTAAAACCAAAACCCAAAAAACCATTAAAAAAAAAAAAGGTTTAATTTTTCTGAGGTGCCCGGGTTGAAAACTGTGTTGTCCCAGTTGTGTATTGGACACGATGTGGGCTGCACGACCGCTGTCTGGGACCTCCTGTTGTGTTTATTTACAGCCCTGGTATCACCGCTAGGTACCAGGGCTATTATGTCACGCTGCCTACCTGCTGCCACACTCACACTACTCCTCCATACCTCCTCCTGCTGCTGCTGCTGTCTGTCTGTGTTTCCCACTGCCAGGGTACACAGAATTACCTTCTGCTGCCACTCTGCCACCAGCTATTACATCAAACAATAGCTATATTGGTTGTAAAACCAAAACCCAAAAAACCATTTAAAAAAAAAAAGGTTTAATTTTTCTGAGGTGCCCGGGTTGAAAACTGTGTTGTCCCAGTTGTGTATTGGACACAATGTGGGCTGCACGACCGCTGTCTGGGACCTCCTGCCTGCTGTGTTTATTTACAGCCCTGGTATCACCGCTAGGTACCAGGGCTATTATGTCACGCTGCCTACCTGCTGCCACACTCACACTACTCCTCCATACCTCCTCCTGCTGCTGTCTGTCTGTGTTTCCCACTGCCAGGGTACACAGAATTACCTTCTGCTGCCACTCTGCCACCAGCTATTACATCAAACAATAGCTATATTGGTTGTAAAACCAAAACCCAAAAAACCATTTAAAAAAAAAAGGTTTAATTTTTCTGAGGTGCCCGGGTTGAAAACTGTGTTGTCCCAGTTGTGTATTGGACACGATGTGGGCTGCACGACCGCTGTCTGGGACCTCCTGTTGTGTTTATTTACAGCCCTGGTATCACCGCTAGGTACCAGGGCTATTATGTCACGCTGCCTACCTGCTGCCACACTCACACTACTCCTCCATACCTCCTCCTGCTGCTGCTGCTGCTGCTGTCTGTCTGTGTTTCCCACTGCCAGGGTACACAGAATTACCTTCTGCTGCCACTCTGCCACCAGCTATTACATCAAACAATAGCTATATTGGTTGTAAAACCAAAACCCAAAAAACCATTTAAAAAAAAAAAGTTTTAATTTTTCTGAGGTGCCCGGGTTGAAAACTGTGTTGTCCCAGTTGTGTATTGGACACAATGTGGGCTGCACGACCGCTGTCTGGGACCTCCTGCCTGCTGTGTTTATTTACAGCCCTGGTATCACCGCTAGGTACCAGGGCTATTATGTCACGCTGCCTACCTGCTGCCACACTCACACTACTCCTCCATACCTCCTCCTGCTGCTGCTGCTGTCTGTCTGTGTTTCCTACTGCCAGGGTACACAGAATTACCTTCTGCTGCCACTATGCCACCAGCTATTACGTCAAACAATAGCTGCTCACATAATTACTCCTCCAATCCTCCTGCTGCTGCTGCTGCTGTCTGTCTGTGTTTCCCACTGCCAGGGTACACAGAATTACCTTCTGCTGCCACTCTGCCACCAGCTATTACGTCAAACAATAGCTATATTAGTTGTAAAACCAAAACCCAAAAAACCATTTAAAAAAAAAAAAAGGTTTAATTTTTCTGAGGTGCCCGGGTTGAAAACTGTGTTGTCCCAGTTGTGTATTGAACACGATGTGGGCTGCACGACCGCTGTCTGGGACCTCCTGTTGTGTTTATTTACAGCCCTGGTATCACCGCTAGGTACCAGGGCTATTATGTCACGCTGCCTACCTGCTGCCACACTCACACTACTCCTACATACCTCCTCCTGCTGCTGCTGCTGTCTGTCTGTGTTTCCCACTGCCAGGGTACACAGAATTACCTTCTGCTGCCACTATGCCACCAGCTATTACGTCAAACAATAGCTGCTCACATAATTACTTCTCCAATCCTCCTGCTGCTGCTGCTGCTGTCTGTCTGTGTTTCCCACTGCCAGGGTACACAGAATTACCTTCTGCTGCCACTCTGCCACCAGCTATTACGTCAAACAATAGCTATATTGGTTGTAAAACCAAAACCCAAAAAACCATTTAAAAAAAAAAAAGGTTTAATTTTTCTGAGGTGCCCGGGTTGAAAACTGTGTTGTCCCAGTTGTGTATTGGACACGATGTGGGCTGCACGACCGCTGTCTGGGACCTCCTGCCTGCTGTGTTTATTTACAGCCCTGGTATCACCGCTAGGTACCAGGGCTATTATGTCACGCTGCCTGCCTCATTGACTGCCTGCTGCCACACACTCATCCTCCTCCTCCTCCTGCTGCTGAATTTACCTCCTGCTGTCTGTGTGTTTCCACTGCCAGGGAGCACATACAATGGCGCTTCCAACATGCGTGCGCCCACCAGCTATTTGTTACGCTCAAAAATAGCTGCATTTCTTTAAAAAAAAAAAATTGAAAAGAGAAATAAGTGAAGAAGAAGAAGACGATATAGAAAAAGAAGGAGAAGGAGAAGAAGAAGAAGATGAAGAAGAAGAAGAAGATGAAGAAGAAGATGAAGAAGATGAAGAAGAAGAAGAAGATGAAGAAGATGAAGAAGATGATGAAGAAGAAGAAGATGAAGAAGAAGAAGAAGAAGATGAAGAAGAAGAAGAAGAAGATGAAGAAGAAGATGAAGAAGAAGAAGAAGAAGATGAAGAAGATGAAGAAGAAGAAGAAGATGAAGAAGATGAAGATGAAGAAGAAGAACAAGAAGATGAAGAAGATGAAGAAGAAGAAGAAGATGAAGAAGAAGAAGAAGATGATGAAGAAGAAGAAGAAGAAGATGAAGAAGAAGAAGAAGAAGATGAAGAAGAAGAAGAAGAAGATGATGAAGAAGAAGAAGATGAAGATGAAGAAGAAGATGATGAAGAGGAATAAGAAGATGAAGAAGAAGAAGAAGAAGAAGAAGAAGACAATATAGAAGAAGAAGAAGAAGAAGATATAGAAGAAGAAGATATAGAAGAAGAAGAAGATAGAAGATAAAGAAGAAGAAGAAGAAGAAGAAGAAGTATATACAGTACTGAACAAAATTCTGGACACAACTTCTCTTTTCACCTTTTTTTTTTTAAAGGAACATCCCCACATAATCACTTGCTGTTGTTACTTGGAAAAAAAGATGTTTCTTGCATCATTCACCCTCAAAACAAGTGTTGGAAGCTATTTAAGGCCAATTCGAATAGTCTGCTCGAATAATGAGCTCGAATACCGACTCGAATAGTGAGCTCGAAGTCCGAGGTCGAATCGAATAGTAAAAATTATTCGACTCGAATATTCGACTGACCTCGAATAATTTACTATTCGAATTCGACCAAACTCGAATTTTAAAAAGGGGTATTTGAGCACCACTGGGCACATACATGGCAGATGAAATTCAATGTTGAAAAATGTAAAGTCATGCATTTTGGTCGTACCAATGGTCTAGCACCATACAAAATAAATGGAATACAGTTGGGGACATCAAATTTGGAGAAGGACTTAGGAGTACTCATCGACAACAAGTTAAATAATCGTACTCAATGCCAAGCCGCTGCAGCTAAAGCTACCAAAATTTTGGGATGCATTAAAAGGGAAATAAAAACTCGAGATGCTAGCATAATATTGCCCCTGTTTAACTCTCTAGTAAGGCCACATCTGGAATATGGAATTCAGTTCTGGGCACCACATTACAAAAAAGATATTGCAGTTTTAGAGCAGGTGCAGAGACGAGCAACAAAATTGATACGTGGGATGGAAGGTCTCGCTTACCAAGAAAGGTTAGATAAACTGGGTTTATTTAGTCTAGAGAAAAGACGCCTTAGAGGAGATCTAATTAACATGTATAAATACATCAGAGGGCAATATAATAGCTTGGCAGATGAGCTTTTTGTCCCTAGGCCTTCTCAAAGGACTAGAGGACATGATCTGCGCATGGAGGAAAAACGTTTTAGCCATTTATTTAGGAAAGGGTTCTTTACAGTAAGAGTGATTAAGATGTGGAATGCATTGCCACAGGAAGTCGTTATGGCAAACTCTATACCTGCATTTAAAGGGGGCTTAGATGCTTTCCTTGCGTTGAAAGACACCCATGGCTACAATTACTAGGTTATGCCTAATGATGTTGATCCAGGGATTTTATCTGATTGCCATCTGGAGTCGGGAAGGAATTTTTCCCTTTTGGGGCTAATTGGACCATGCCTTGTAAGGGTTTTTTCGCCTTCCTCTGGATCAACAGGGATATGTGAGGGAGCAGGCTGGTGTGTACTTTGTACTGGTTGAACTTGATGGACGTATGTCTTTTTTCAACCAAAATAACTATGTAACTATGTAACAATGTAACCCGTGTGAGTGTTTCTTTGATACAGGGTTGTTTGAGCCTCCATTCGCTCCGTGGGAGATTGGGGCTTTGATTGAGGAGTTTGAGTTTGATTGGAAGGCGTTTTGCGATTTTTACATCTCAAAAAGCGAAGTGATTCTTAATGCTTTTATTGAGCCTGTGTACGCTTTGATTGGATCTAATGAGTGTGACAAATGTTTTGTGGATCTGCTGATTTGTGTGTGGCGGACGATTTTGGACAAATTGCACACACACCAATCAATTGACTCCAATAAAGCGACACCATTGTCTGATGATTGTTCTTGCCTTTCTGGGGTAAAGCAAGTGAGTTTAGACACTGTGCGATCTGAAATGAATGGGTGTACTACTGTGGTTGACACCTGTGTGAATCCTGAAAGATTCTCTCCTGCTTGTGTGGAGTTTGAATCTGTGCAGTCTGATGCCTGTTTCTCAGGCGTTCCAGCAGATTATGATCGACATGATTGTGTCAGTTTTGTAAAAAAAAGTGTGGGATCCATTGTCATTTAAAGACATATTTTTTACTCCCAGTGATTCTGTGAGATCTCTCATCTATGATCCTGCTACGGGAAAAATCCCTAAACTATGCGACCTCAAGAGTCATGTTAATATGACTGATAAAGTTTCTCATGTTGGTGTCACCACCTCTTCTGCAAATAAATCTATGTCTCGCTCTGTTCACACCTGTAAAGGCACGTTGCCAGAAGACAGTTTTTCCAGTGTTTCTGTCTTGAACACTTTACAGTCTGCTCCACAGATTGTGGAGGCTTGCGCTTTGGAAGCCTCAGTTTCACAACCTAAAGCGATCTTCGATTCGCAAATTTTGCATTCTGTCTCCTCGGATTCGACATTGTTAGCCTAACCTAGGGGTGAGACAGCGCTTTGGTTTTGCGAATCTGATACTGAGGAAAGTAATGACTTTCTACCCTGTACTCTGGATGAGTCAATATTACCTTGCAATGAACCTCCTGCAGGGAGCCCAGAGGCTCCTCTAGGTATTGCAGCTAATTGCATCTGTTGTTCTGCCATTTCAGAATTGCAGTCTGCTTTGACTGCTATGAAGGATTTTGCCTGCAGTGAAACTAGACTCAGGGAGTCAGAGTTGGTTTCACTGGATGTTCCTATGCATCCGATTCTTGATGATGAAATTCAATCCCAGTGTATGGTAAAACCATCCCTGGGACATCTGCCCTGTCCGCAGAAGGTATTTGATGTGCGGCCCTGTAACATGGATTGTTCAGAATCCTTCTCAGAAAACTTAGGAAATGATGTTCCTGAAGTTTTGCTCGATGTTCTGGAGGTCTCCGAGTTTCTCCCAAAGGGTGCAGAACTTTTAGGAGGGACCTCCTGCCCCGCAGGGCCGTTTGAGGTTTTGCCTACTTCAGTAGGCATTGCTGCTATACTGACTACCTGTGTAGCTCTTGTGGAGCTCCAGTCATGCGTAGTCCATGATGAGTTCTGGTTGGATACAATTACAGTCATAGAGACTTCTAAGTCTGAGTCCAAGTCTGCTTTTGAAAGACCAGTGCTTGTGACCACTACTCGTGATGATTTTTTGCCTGGTCCTGGTTTTGGTCTTGTCGTGACGAACTCTGAGGTCGGCAGTTCCTCGACGTGTCCTGAAGTTTCTCTTGTGCTAGTGTACCCCGATGTGCTCTGTGACCCAGAAAGTCCAAGTGTATCTCGGTTACCAGCATGCTCAGATGCTTCCTCGGTGGAGACATGTTCTGATATTGCCTGCCTGCCTGCTCAGAAGTGGTCCCTGAAAGCCCTGATCTTGATGGTTGTCCTGGTAATCCTAAATCTGGAATTGTCATAGGTTCCATAGGGGTTCTTGGTAGTTCTCCATGTGAGCCTGGTGAGCATTCTGGCCTCTTGGGATCTCTGCGGAGCTTCAAGGTTTTCTGGGAGATTCTGGGAGAAATTTTTCTTGGTACCCTGGATGGGATCAACAGTGGCTTCTCTGTTGAAAGGGACACTTCAAATGGCTATTGTGGCAGATTTGGTATTTTTGGAGGGTCCCTGGAAGGTGGTGGGTATTGCTTGGAGGGTATCGATGGGTTCTTCTCTGGCATTCACAGTTCTGATGGGTGTTACGCTGAGACTTGTAGTACTGATGGGCATGTTTCGGTGGTTTCTGCTTCCGACGAGGTCGGTTTCGGGAAGATTGACTCTGGAATTGAGCCTTGTCGGGCTGTCCCAACCTTCATGAGTGTTCAGTCAGATTTTTTTTCAAAACGTGAGTTTTGAGAGACGTCTGGAAGCCGTCCCTAGAGGGGGGGGGGGGGGGTACTGTAATGATCGGCTCTGCTGTCTGCACAGCCAGGCAGCTGTTTGACTATTTTTGTAAATCTGAGTGCGGCAGGTCCCTGGAAAAGAGACCTGTCTCCACTCTGCAAGCTGCAGAGTTGCTGTTCTGGGGAGGAATTTGCATCCACTTGTCATGCAAATTGCTTAGCTGCTTCCTCTGATGGCTTGCAGTATAAAAACCATTTCTTCCCAGAATTCCTTGCTGGTCATGATGGTTTGTTCCTGCTGACTTACCTGGAGTCTCAGCCTTTGCTAATCGTTTGTTAAGATTATCTTAGAGTAATTCTTTGGGAGTGCACTAGGCATTCCTTCTAGTGTAGTCAGGTTGTATTATCTGTTTGCCTTCTACTGTCTATCTGTTGCGATTGTCTTGTCACCAGCGGCGGTCGACAGGAAATCGTTCTGTCTGTTGGGATCGCATTCGCCCTAGCGGTAGTGGCGGTGGTTCCTTCTGTATTCTGCCTTAGGGGTGCTAACCAGAGCAGCGGTTGCTACTGGTAGCCCCATCTGTCTGTCTGTCTGGATCGCATTCGCCCTAGCGGTAGTGGCGGTGGTTCCTTCTGTACTCTGTCTGGGAGTGTAGGCCAGAGCTGCGGTTGCTACTGGTTACTCCTTCTGTCTGTCTTGTCTGGAACAAACGCTTGCTGTAGGCTCGGTGAGGTAACCGTTTAGCAAGCGTTCGCGCTCTCTATTCGTTTTCGTGTTACATTGGCTAGTTAGGCTTTGTCGCTGTTGCGCTTTTCGCGCGGCGATCGCACTTTGCGATTGCGTTCCCACTTGGTTTCTGCTGTTGTGTGTTCACCGTCGCCGGGTGGTGACTAGATTGGTGGACACACATACATTCTATCTCTGGGCTCATTCAGTCTTGTGTCGCTGCTGGCAATCGCCACTGTTGCGATTGCGTTCCCACTTGGTTTCCGCTGTTGTGTGTTCACCGTCGCCGGGTGGCGACTAGATTGGTGGACACACATACATTCTGTTTCTGTGCTCTCTCTCTCTTTAAGGGCTATCTTGCCCTGCATTGCTTCGACTCGTGCAATTCCCATCTGGCATCTGTGGCAGGGCAGAGGCTGTGTTCCTCCGCACTCCACAGCTCCATCTGCCGGTGGGAATTTCCCTCTACAGGTGCATAGCTGGGTTCTGTTATATTACACACTTGTGGAGGATTTCCGTAGTGTCAGCGCACATCTTGTGCGCTGACCACAGAAATAATTCCGCAATCGTTACACCTCTGCCATTAAGAGTGTATGAATGGCAGCAATGTAAATATTCCCTTTGAAAATCAAAAGGTGAATTTTGATTGGCTGCTGTAGGCTCCACCTCCACAGTTGGTCACTTGGTGAACGAGGTTACAAATCCAGGAAAAGTGGGCGGAGCATTAAACAGCCAATCAAATTTTAGCCATTCATTTTAAATGGGAAAATGTAAACTGCAGCCATTCTCAGACTGTTAACCGCAGGGTTCTCAATCTTGGCACACTTGGCCACTGCATGAATGAGGGCTCGTTTCCACTAGTGCGGCGTGCGTCTCGTAGACGCACGCCGGCACTGAGCGGGTGGGCGGGATCGCAGGCGATTCCCATCAGCCGTGCCATGCACGGCTATGGGAATCGCAGCCTCCGCCGCGAATTCTGTGGGGGTTTCCGGCCGAATCGCTACTGCAAGCGATTCGGCCGGCGGCGCCGTTGTCCCCTATGGCAGAGTTTCCCCGCGCGATTTGCCTGCGGGGAAACTCTGCGGATTCGCGGCCGTTTCCGCGAGAGTGGAAACGGGCCCTCAGATTAAGATTCAGGAAAAGTGGGTGGAGCCTACAACAGCAAATCAAAAGTGAAAATTGCGCAAAAGGTGGATCAGCGCATCACCAGGCCGCCTCCGAATGGCCTACAATCAGAGGTGCGCTGAGCCCCCCCAGCAGTGTTGCCGACCTTTAAAAAAAAAATTTACTGACAAAGAGCTAAAAATTTACTGACAAAGAAATTTTCTTACTGACACAAACCCTGCGGCGCACGTAGTGCCCAAAAAAATGGGCGTGGCCATGTAATAGAACATGGGCGTGGTCATGGGTGGAGCCATATATACATGAACTTAGCAGTGGTGTAAGTGGCCCTGTTCAGCAAAAAGTTTGCTGTAGCCTCCCGTTTCCTACAAAAAATGATGCCCACAAGAAACACTCGCCAGAAGCATTGTGCGCTCGCATGGTTCCCAATAGAATTGTACTGTGCCGTGTGCACACGCAGAACACTCCTGGTGATGGGAGCACAATCAAGGAGGCCCACAAATGCCAAGACTGGGCATGTGCAGTAGCTGCAACTAGCGTTCTAGTCGCAGCGCTTTTACAGCAGGCAACAAGCAAGCGACGCAGGGGACAATGAGGGACCTGAAAGACTACAGTGTGCTGGAAGAAGCCCCAGGTAAGTAAAACATCACTTTTTTTGGTGCCAATTCAGTGGTACTTTAATGCAGATTACATTTCTTTCCACTATCTGAACCTGTGGCTTCTTACTGACCCCTGTAATCCGTTTGGTCTGGTCTATTCTCCAGCAGTCAGCTCCGGTAAAGGACTACTGCACATGCGCAGCCCTGGCCGTGCACCTCCTTGGTTGCGTTCGTGGCCAGTAGCATTCTGTGCCTTAGTATTTAAAAGCTTTAACTAACTTTGCAGGTGCAGTACGCTGCTCGCCACAGGAATGTGACCAAGGAGACGCATGGCCAAAGCCAGTGCTGTGCTGTAGTACCCTTACTACTGGTGCTGACAGTGGTTACTGACAGAACGGCTTGGGAGAACACAGAGAGGCTTACAGAAGGAAACCCCAGGTAAGTATGTATGCTTGCATGTGCGCCATCTCAGCAGGCACCAGTGAAAGGAAACTTAAAGGGAATCTTAAGTCAAATAAAAAAAAAAAAAAAGATTTGAGCTTACCTGGGGCTTCTTCCAGCCCCCAGGACTTCTATGCCCACAACCTCCTCCTGATACCCTCCGGTCAGTGGTGGCGACCCCACTGCACATGTGCAGCCCCGAGCTGCGCGCACCCTAGTTGCGCTCCTGTGGCAGGAAACATTCTGCGCATATGCAGTACACGTAACTCACTACTGCGCAGAACACTCCCAGTGCTGGGAGTGAAACCAGGGTGCGTGGGGCTCAGGGACGCGAATGCGCAGTAGCCACTGGCTGGCTGCGACAGGCCAGCTTTGTTGAGGTCGCCACGGCTGGCCAGAGAGTATCAGGAGGATGTTAAGTGTTCCTTGATCCATCTTCCTACCACGGGAACACAGTGCGGCGCACGACAGGCATGAACGAGAAATCGTGGGTTGCAAGCAAAATCACAACAAAAGTCACATTGTGGGTATGTGCCTTTAGGGTTAATAGAGATTAAAGGATACCAGGGGGAAAAACAGGTAGCAGGCATATACTGTTACCTGTCCTGATGCCCGTCACTCTCCCCATTCACTTCTCAGCCCCTCATAACTCACCTAAAAGGCCCTGGGATCCTCATCTGGTCTGCTGGGTTGAACTTGACTGCATAGCGTGCTGTAGGATGCCAGCAGCCTGATCATCGCCTGTGCAGTCGAGTTTGACCCAGCCAACCAGAAGAGGATCCCGGGGGCTTTCAGATGAGTTACCGGGAGGGGGGGGGAGATGGGAACGAAAGGGGGAGCTGTTAGCAGTAGGCATCAGCACAAGTAACAGTATAAGCCTGCCCCCCCCCCCCCCCCCCAAACGTTTTGACCTCTAGTATCCTAAAGGAGAGGGGAAAAAAAGCTGCAGGAGGGGAGCTGACTTAAAGAGGAACTCCAGTGAAAATGATGTAATAAAAAAGTGCTTCATTTTTACAATAATTATATATAAATGATTTAGTCAGTGTTTGCTCATTGTAAAATCTTTCCTCTCCCTGATTTACATTCTGATATTTATCGCAGGGTGACATTTTTACTGTGGGCAGGTTATGTAAGCTGCTCCTAGCTGTTTTGGCTGTTACAGACAGCTGTAAACAGTCATTTCCTGTCTGTGAACATTGTTACATTGTGGCAGTTTGCCCAGAGTACCGCGGTATCAGAGCCTCTTGTGGGAGGGGTTTCATCACAAAATCAGTCATACAGCGCCCCCTGATTGTCTGTTTGTGAAATGCAATAGATTTGTCATGTAAAAGGGGGTATCAGCTACTGATTGGGATAAAGTTCAATTCTTGGTCGGAGTTTCTCTTTAAAGGAGTTGTCAGGCATATTTGAATAAAATAAACGCTACTTACCGGGGTCTTCCTCCAGCCCCAAGCTCGCAGGACCTCCCTCGCCGCAGCTATTCCCGCAGCCGTTTGCCGGAGCTCCGACCCAGGCCCGGCGATGACGTCAGAGCGACCTGGAGGTCGCTCTGTACTGCGCCTGCGCGAGCGGCGCTGTCAATCACCGCCACGTGGCCCGGATCGGACTGCGCAGGAGCAGAACTACTACCACCTGCTTAGTCCGCTCCGGCCCACGTGGCGGTGATTGACAGCGCCGATTGCGCAGGTGCAGTACAGGGCGACCTCCAGGTCGCTCTGACGTCATAGTCGGGGACCGGGTCAGAGCTCCGGCAAACGGCTGCGGGCAGAGCTGCGGCGAGGGAGGTCCTGGGAGCTTGGGGCTGGAGGAAGCCCCCGGTAAGTAGCGTTTATTTTATTCAAATATGCCTGACAACTCCTTTAACAAGCTGACCCAGGCTATGGCTGGAGCATCTATGCCCATAAAAAGGCTCCCTTCCTCCCCCCATGATTCCTGTGTGCAGTCTCCCTGTAGACCAGAGGGTTAATTAGGACAGTGAATGCAGCAAAAGAAAACCAGGGAGGAGAGACTCTCATGAAGAGACTGTTCCTGCCTGTCCCCAGGGAGAGAGAACTGCTTTCAGCAGGTGGGACAAGGCAGCCAGCAACTACAGACAACTGGAGAGGAGTGTACAGAATCATTCAGCACAAACCTTTCTGTGCTGGGACTGTGGGACGCTGCTCTGGCTGTGGCTGGCACTCCTGATGCTGGATGGCTGGCTGCACTGCAAACACATGAGCTCTGACCTGTCTCCCTGTCTCACGTTCCTTGTTTGCTTTGCTTGTGAGAGAGAGGCGGAGGCGGACCCGCAGCCTGACTGGCAGAAAGGATAGAAGAGGCTGGGAGGGACCAAGGCTGGAATCTGGGCTGCGATTGGCTGGCTGTACAGAGAGAGGAGACTGACTGTAATCTCTGTCAGCTCTGTCTCTGCTGTGAGGAAAGGACTCCCCGGCTGGAAGCCCCGCCCCCGCCTGTGTATTTTTACAGACAACAGCAACACAGCTACGGATTTCACGGGCAGGGAAAATTGATACATTCTTTACTGACAATCCGTAAATTCACGGACGGTTGGCAACACTGCCCCCCAGAAACTGGCAATGCACCTTGAACCCAAACAGAAGCTCTGCATATACACCAAAAGCAAGGCTGCTAAGTGAGAGCAGCTGACCAAAAATGAATTAAATTAGTACATAGCAAAGAAATGAACAGTGCTACTTAAAAACAGCACACCTCTGATTGTAGGCCATTTGGAGGCGGCCTGATGATGCGCTGATCCACCTTTTGCGCAATTTTCAATTTGCGATTTTACTTGGTAGCGCACCCAGGCTATGCATATGCATAGGTTAGGATTTAGTTAGTGTTAGGTCACCTCCCATAGGGGGATGACTTCTCCGCAGTGGGAGGGACCAGTACTTAACAAGTTGCATGCAAGCTGTTACAGGAAACCAACATCCTCCAGTGGTAGACAGATCATGTGTATACTAGGTGTGTATTTTATCCCACAAGTGGGGCTTGCACTCTCTTGCAGGTAGGCACTTATCTGTTTTTAAGTAGCGCTGTTCATTTCTTTGCTATGAGCAAATCAAAATTCACCTATTGATTTTCAAGGGGAATATTTAAACTGCTGCCATTCTTACACTATTTATGCACAGAGGCTTCAGACTTGCTACAGTTGGTCATTGGGTGACTGGGGTCCAAATTCACTAAAGGGATGGGGCCACAAACAGCCAATCAGATTTGTTTGCTAGATAAACTGCTTCCATTCACACATTTTTAATGCCAGGGAAGTGAAAGCTCACAAACTTGGTCATTGAGTGACTGTGTGTCAGCGTTACAAAAAGTGGGTGGAGCCAAAAACAAAATTCATTGGTCAAATATAAACTGCAGCCATTCTTACACTGTTAAAGGAGAACTGTAGTGAGAGGTATATGGAGGCTGCCATATTGATTTCCTTTTAAGCTATACCAGTTGCCTGGCAGCCCTGCTGATCTATTTGGCTGCAGTAGTGTGAATCACACCAGAAACAAGCATGCAGCTAATCTTGTCAGATCTTACAAAAATGTCAAACACCAGATCTGCTGCATGCTTGTTCAGGGTCTAGGGCTAAAAGTATTGGAGGCAGAGGATCTGCAGGATAGCCAGGTAACTGGTATTGCTTAAAAGGAAATCAATATGGTAGCCTCCATATACCTTTCACTACAGTTTTCCTTTAATGGCAGGGTTCTCAAACTTTGCACAGTTGGTCACTAGGTGACTGGGATTAATATTCAGGAAAATGGGTGGCGCCTACAACAGCCAATCAAAATTCACCTGTTGATTTTCAAGGGGCATATTTAAATTTCTGCCATTCTTAAACCGGTAATGGCAGATGCCTCAAACCTGGTACGGTTGGTCACTGGGTGACCAGGGTTCAAATTCAGAAAGGGGGAGGAGTCACAGCCAATCAAATTTGATTAATTTTAATGGGAATATACAAATTATTGATACCAAGGACACCAAAACTCATAAACTTGGTAACTGAGTTTAGGTTAGAAAAAGTGGGCAGTGCCAACAACTAAATTTTTTACATGGGAAAATATAAACTGCAACCATTCTTACCCTGTTAATGGCAGGGTTCCCAAACTTGACACAGTTGGCCATTGGGTGGCTGGGATTAATATTTAGAAAGTGGGTGGAATCTACAACAGGCAATCAAAATTCACCTATTGATTTTTCAAATGGGAATATGTACATTGCTACCATTCTTATACTGTTAATGGCAGAGGCCTCAAACCTGATACAGTTGGTCATTGGGTCACTGGGGTTCAAATTCACTAAAGGGGTGGAGCCACAAACAGCCAATCAGATTTGTTAGATTGATTTCAGCCATTCTGTTATTGGCAGGGTTCTCAAACTTGACACAGTTGGTCACTGGATGTTGGGATTAATATGTAGGAAAGTGGGTGGAGCCTTCAACAGCCAATAAAAATTCACCTATTGATTTTTAAGGGGAAACCTGCTACAGTCAGTCATTAAGTGACTGGGGTTCAAATTCACTAAAGGGGAAGAGCCACAAACAGCTAATCAGATTTCTTTGCTGGATAAACTGCTTCCATTCACAGTCATTGAGTGACTGTGTGTCAAGGTTTCAAAAACTGGGTGGAATCAAAAACAGATTTCCCTGGGAAAATGTAAACTGGAGTCCTTCATTGTTAATAACAGGGTTCTCAAACTTTTCACAGTTGGTTACTGGGTGACTGGGATTAATATTCAGAAAAGTGGGGGGAGCCTAAAAAAGCCAATAAACCTGTTGATTTTCAAGTGGAGTATTAAAATTGCTGCCAATCTTGCACTGTTAATGACAAAAGCCTCAAACCTGGTACAGTTTGTCATTGGGTCACTGGGGTTCAAATTCAGAAAAGGGGGCGGAGCCACAAACAACCATTCAGATTTGTTTATATTGATGCCAAGGTCCCGAAAGCTCACAAACTTGGTCATTGAGTGACTGTGTGTCCAGGTTACAAAGAGTGGGCGGAGCCAAAACAAATTTACCTGGGAAAATATAAACTGCAGGCCTTCTTACACTGTTTATTTCAGGGTTCCCAAACTTTGCCCAAATGGTCACTGGGTGACTGAGATTAATATTCAGGGAAGTGGATGGAGCCTATAATTGCAAATAAAAATTTTCCTGTTGATTTTCAAGGGTAATATTTAAATTGCTGCCATTTGTACACTGTTGATAGCAGATGCCACAGACCTGCTACAGTTGGTCATTGGGTGACTGGGGTTGAAATGCTGGAGAGGGGCGGAGTCGCAAACCACCAATCTGATTTATTTAATTTCTATGGGAATATACAAATTATTTTTGCCAAAGCTCACAAACTTGGTCATTGAGTGTTTGTGTGTTAAGGCCCATACACACGTCGGATTTTAGCGAACGACCCGTCGTTTGAACGTTCCGTCGTTTGGACGTTTTCGCGTCAAATCCGACGTGTGTACAGACTATCATTCGGGAGATAAGGATCGCTGGTAACCAGTCTTATCTCCCGAACGATAGTCTGTACACACGTCGGATTTGACGCGAAAACGTCCAAACGACGGAATGTTCAAACAACGGGTCGTTCCCTAAAATCCGACGTGTGTATGGGCCTTAAGGGTTTGAAAAAGTGGGCGGAGCCGACATCAGCCAAATACATACCCGGGCAATGCCGAGTCATCAGCTAGTATTTATATATATTAGATATCCCACAGTTTCTTTTCATGTTTTAACCAGTTCCCCTCTAAGAGGTTTTTCCCAAATGAACCAGAGCAATTTTCACATTTCAGTGCTCCTCCATTTTATTGGCCAATAACTTTAACACTACTTATCACAAAAAAAATGATCTATATTTTTTTTTCACCACCAATTAGACTTTCTTTCGGTGGTATATTTTGGTCAGAATTATTTTATTCTAAATGCATTTTAATGGAAATAATAAGAAAAAAATGGAAAAAATTCCTTATTTCTGTTTTCGGCCATCATAGTTTTAAAATAAAATGTGCTACTGTGGATAAAACCCAAACATTTTATTTGCCCATTTGTCCTGGTTATTACAATGTTTAAAATATGTCCCTAGTGCAATATATGGCAACAATATTTTATTTTATTATTATTATTTATTATTATTTATTGTATTTATAAAGCGCCAACATATTACGCAGTGCTGCATATTTAGGTTACAGACAATATTTAGGGGTGACATCAATATGACAATACAGGAATACAAGAAAACCAGATCACACAGTATGAGCATAAGGTAATGCTTAGTCAGTCACTGGATGGAGCATGGAGATTAGGCAAGTTAGGTTCACTCAAGTGCATAGCATGAGTTCACAGTAATGGAGGTGCATGATCAGGTAGGACACAAAAGGAGGAGGACCCTGCCCAAAGCCTTACAATCTAGAAGGAGAGGTAGAGACACGAAAGGTAGGGATTGTGGGTTTAGAGCAATTGTGAGGGGTGGTAGGCCAGACTGAAAAGGTGAGTTTTGAGGGCCTTCTTGAAGATGTTGAAGGAGGGGGCTGCCCTAATGGGTGGAGGTAGAGAGTTCCAAAGTGTTCGAGCAGCTTTTGAGAAGTCCTGGAGGTGTGCATGGGACTGTGTGATGCGGGGGGCGGTCAGGCGAAGTTCATTGGAAAAGCGGAGTGAGCAGCTAGGTGTGTACCTAGATACCTGATTCTGGACTGGATAGGAAGCCAGTGGAGGGATTCAAGGAGGCGATCCGCCATGGTGGAGCGATGGGAGCAGTGGATAATTCTGGCTGCTGCATTCATGATGGACTGCAGTGGGGCTGTTCGGGTCATAGGGAGACCAGACAGCAGGGCATTGCAGTAGTCAAGGCAGGAAATTATGAGGGTGTGGATGAAGAGTTTGGTGGTGGCAGAGGTCAGGAAAGGGCGAATCTTACAGATGTTACGAAAGTGGAAGTTGCAGGACTTTGTGAGGTTTTGGATGTGGGGAGTGAAGGAGAGTGCGGAGTCCAGGGTGACACCCAGACAGCGGGCTTGAGAGGTAGAGTGAATGGTAGTGTGGTTAACAGTGACATGCACAACTGGGAGGATCAGGGATGGCCGGGGTGGGAAGATCATAAATTCCATTTTTTCTAGATTTGGTTTCAGGAACCTAGCGGACATCCAGGAGGAGATGGCTGATAGGCAGGAGGAGACCTAGTCCATGATAGTGGTCGATATGTCAGGGGTGTGGATGTAGATCTGGGTGCCATCTGCATACAGATGATAGTTAAAACCCATGGAGGAGATAACCTTGCCAATGTAGGATGTGTATAGGGAGAACAGTAAGGGGCCAAGGACCGAGCCTTGGGGGACTCCCACTGAGAGGTGGTTGGGGGTGGACGAGGACTCATTGAAGGCGGTCGTGCAGGAGCGGTTGGAGAGGTAGGATGAAAGCCAGGTCAGGGCGAGATCGAGAATGCCCATGGACTGGAGGGACTGGAGGAGTAGGGGATGATCTACTGTGTCAAAAGCTGCTGAAAGGTCAAGGAGGAGGAGAATGGAGTATTTACCTCCAGCTTTAGCTAAGGCGAGGTCATTGACCACTTTGGTGAGAGCAGTTTCGGTTGAGTGGGCAGGCCGAAATCCAGATTGCAGTGGGTCTAGCAGTGAGTTGGCATTGAGGTACTGGGTCACGTTTATGAACCAGACGCTCAAGGAGTTTTGAGGCAAAGGGGAGGAGGGAGATAGGGAGGTAGTTGGAGGGTAGCGAGGAGTCTCGGGAGGGTTTCTTGAGCAGGGGCAGTACTGTGGCCTGCTTGAAGTCTAAGGGGAAGGTGCCAGATGAGTAGGATGATCAAAAAGCATCCTGGAGTGAAAAAAAGAACACAGAGACAATGGGAGCCCCAATGGTGTAGTAAGTAACAACAATGGGCAGCACGGTGGCGTAGTGGTTAGCTCTCTCTCCTTGCAGCGCTGGGTCCCTGGTTCGAATCCCAGCCAGGGCACTATCTGCAAAGAGTTTGTATGTTCTCTCCGTGTCTGCGTGGGTTTCCTCCGGGCACTCCGGTTTCCTCCCACATTCCAAAAACATACGGATAAGTTAATTGGCTCCCCCTAAAAATTGGCCCTAGACTACAGTACTTACACTACATAATATAGACATATGGCAATGGTAGGGATTAGATTGTGAGCTCCTTTGAGGGACAGTTAGTGACAAGACTATATATATATATATATATATATATATATATATATATATATATATATACACATACACTGTACAGCGCTGCGTAATATGTCGGCGCTATATAAATACTAAATAATGATAATAATAATGTAATAGGTGGTGTTACTCACAAAAGAGGGTTGCAAATGGGCAACCGACCATTGAAGGCAGGTGGAGATGAACAAACTTGAGGCCTCTTGCACACTGCATACAATTCCGATTCCGATTCCGCTTTTTAATCTGTTTTTACATCCGATTCCGATTCAGATTTTTAATCTTTACTGCATGCTGCGTTTTTTGATCCGTTTTTCTGTTGAATGTATTCAGGGAAAATCGGAAACGGAATCGGAAACGGAATCGGAAACGGAATCGGAATCGGAAAACGGATTTGCAGTGTGCAGGGAGCCTGACTCTGCTCGGGTGTCCAGATGAACTGGACTTAGTCGCTCTCTAAGTAAAAGATTCCAGATGGTTGTAGAAGTGGTGGAGAGGCATTTTATGTACGGCTGTTTTTCTGTTTGGCACTATATTCGGCCTGAGGAATTGGGCAAGTACCCATGAAACGCGCTGCCAAGTACTTATTAAAAGTTTGTTTTCTATTATACAATTGTTTTCATCTTTTGAGGTAAGCCACATTATTTTTTTTCTATTTTAACGGTTTTTAACAGTTTTATTACCCACTAGCTGATTGCCTGGCGTTGCCCGGGTATGTAGTTGGCTGGTGTTGGCTCCGCCCACTTTTATAATCCTAACACACAATGACTCAATGACCTAGTTTGTGAGCTTTGCAGAGTTTGGCATCAATAATTTGCATTGAAATGAAACAAATCTACATGGCTGCGGCTCCACCCTATTTTCTGAATTTGAACCCCAGTCACCCAATGACCAACTGTACCAGGTTTTAAGCTTGTGTCCTTAACAGTGCAAGAATGGCAGCAATTAAATATTCCCCTTGAAAAGCAATAAATTAATTTGTATTGGCTTTTGTAGGCTCCACCCTCTTTTATGAATATTAATCCCAGTTACCCAGTGAACAACTGTGCAAAGTTTGAGAACCCTACCGTTAACAGTGTAAGAATGGCTGCAGTTTACATTTTCCCAGTGAAATTTGTATTTGTCTCTGCCCATTGATGACCCAGCATTGCCTGGGTATGTATTTGGCTGGTGTTGGCTATGCCCACTTTTTCTAACACTAACAGACAATTACTTAATTACTCAATGACCAAATTTGTGAGCTTTGCAGTCTTTGGCATCAATAATATGCATTGAAATGAAACAAATCTGATGGGCTGTTTGTGTCTCCACCCCTTTTGTGAATTTGAACCCCAGTCACCCAATCAATAACTGTACCCAGTTTGGGGCTTGTGCCATTTACAGTGCAAGAATTGCAGTAATGAAATATTCCCCTTGAAAATCAATAGATGAATTTTGATTGGCTTTTTTAGGCTCCATCCACTTTTATGAATAATAGCTGATGAATCGGCGTTGCCCTGGTATGTATTTGGCTGCCCGGGTATGTATTTGGCTGGTGTTAGCTCCGGCCACTTTTTCTAACCCTAACACACAAATACTCAATGACCAAGTTTGTGAGCTTTGGGGTCTTTGTCATCAATAATTTGAATATTCCCATAGAAATTAAACAAATCAGATTGGCTGTTTGTGGCTCCGCCCCTCTCCAGCATTTGAACCCCAGTCACCCAATGACCAACTGTAGCAGGTTTGAGGCATCTGTTATTAACACAGCAAAAATGGAAGCAATTTAAATATTCCCCTTGAAAATCAACAGGTGAATTTTGATTGGCTATTATAGGCTCCACCCACTTCCCATAATATTAATCTCAGTCACCCAGTGACCATCTGGGCAAAGTTTGAGAACCCCTGCCATTAACAGTGTAAGAATGGCTGCAGTTTATATTTTCCTAGTGAAATTTGTTTTTGGCTCCGCCCACTTTTTGTAACCTTGACACAGTCACTCAGTGACCAAGTTTTTGAGCTTTGGGGTCCTTGGCATCAATCATTTGTAATTTACCAGTGAGATGAAACAAATTTGATTGGCTGATTGTGGCTCCACCCCCTTTTCTGAATTTGAACCCCAGTAACCCAATGACCAACTGTACCAGGTTTGAGGCTTGTGCCATTAACAGTGCAAGAACGGCAGCAATTTAAATATTCCCCTTGAAAATCGACAGGTGAATTTTGATTTTCTTTTTAGGCTCCACCCACTTTTCTGAATATTAATCCCAGTCACCCAGTGACCAAGTTTTAAGATTTTGGATTTCTGTCATCAAAATTGTGTGAATGGAAGCAGTTTATCCAGTAAAGTAATCTGATTGGCTGTTTGTGGCTCCACCCCCTTAGTGGATTTGAACCCCAGCCACTTCATGACCGGTTTGAGGCCTCTGCCATTATTAGTGTAAGAGTGGCAGTAGTTTCAATATTTCCTTTCAAAATCAATAGGTGAATTTTGATTAGCTGTTGTAGGTTCCACCCACTTTCCTGAATATTAATCCCAGTCATCCATTGACCAACTGTGTCACGTTTGAGAACCCTGCCAATAACAGAATGGCTGAAATCAATCTAACAAATCTGATTGGCTGTTTGTGGCTCCACCCGCTTTAGTGAATTTGGACTCCAGTCACCTATCAGGTAAGAGGCCTCTGCCATTAACAGTGTAAGAATGGTAGCAATGTAAATATTCCCCTTGAAAATCAATAGGTGAAATTTGAATGGCTGTTGTTGGCTTGTTGTTGGTTGATTGGCTGTTTTAGCAAAGTGAAAAATCTCAAATAGCTTATCTGCAAGAGACCCACTTATGATCTAACCACATTCCCAAGAGATTCAACTCCCGGTATCCCCTTGCTTTTCATGCGACATCACCAACTACTAAAACCAAGGGAGTTTCAATATTCGTGCGTCATGACATACCGTTTACATTGGTTGAGATGGTCCAAGATCCAGATGGTTGTTACTTATTTATCAAGGGGAAAATTGTCAATCAAATGGTTACCATGGCAAACATATATGTTCCAAACAAGCAACAACCCTCCTTTTTATCTTCCACCTTAAACCAAATTAGCCAATTTTCCAGCGGCATACGGATCTTGGGAGGTGATTTCAATGTGACCCTGAATCCCCTTCAGGACTGCTCTAATGGATCAACTACCCTATCAGCTCTGCGTCACATCAAATCCCAGTTGCAGAACTTATCTCTAATGGACCCGTGGAGGATATCCCACCCACAAGAGAGGGATTTTACCCTCTTTTCCTCTATCCACAATAAATACTCTAGGATAGACCATTTGTTTGTACCACAGAGAGACCTGTCTTTGGTTGTAAGTGCTGAAATAGGCACTAGAGCGATTTCAGATCACTCCCTAGTCTTTCTCTCCATTACGACCCATCATCCCTCAAACAAAACATGGTTTTGGAGACTGAATCCGAATCTCCTTGCAGACACTGGCAGGAGGCATAGGATATCTGAGGCGTTAGATGAATACTTTCTATTAAACTCTGACCCTGCAACATCTAAGCTTACAACATGGGAGGCTCCCAAAGCAGTAATCCGGGGTCATTTTATTAGGATGGGTTCTAGGCTTAAAAAAGAGAGGGAGGAAATAACCCTAAAATTATTGGCAGATATCAATCGCCTGGAGCGTGCACATAAGCAATCCTTAGCTGCCTCCACTTTGGAGGAGTTTAACAAAGCCGGAAGTGCACTGGATAAACTTCTCTACTCTGATGCCAGGCGGAAATTAATGTCTATAAAAAAAAAATTCTTTGAACATGGAAATAAAAGCGGCAAATACCTAACTCACGCTTTGAGAAAGAGAACCCCCCATACACATGTTACATGTATAACCAACAAAAACCAACTCCAGGTTTTTAAACTGGAGAAAATTGCTAAAGAATTAAAAGAATACTATGCATCCTTATACAACTTACGAATCCAAGGTTCTTCAGATGAGCAGCAGATTCACAGAGCTTCTGCAATATCTAGATTCCTTTCTCAATATCCAACTAGCCTACTCTTAGATCAATCAGAAAAGGAGGACATGGAATCCCCTCTTACGGAGGATGAATTCCACAGTGCAGTGAACTCCCACGTTGCAGTGAACTGGCAAGCCGCAGGTTCTGATGGGCTCACGAGCCAATATTACAAAGCATTTACTGGTATACTCGCCCCGGCCTTTGTGGCTGCCTTTAATTCGGTTACACCACCTATTACCATTCCCTCCTCCCAGTTTCTAGAGGCACACATAGTAGTGATCCCCAAGCCGGATAAGGACCCCCAACACTGTCCCAATTACAGACCTATTTCCCTCCTGAATCTGGATGCCAAGATTTTGGCCAAAATCCTAGCCAACCGCCTAGTCCCATTTGTTTCCAGATATATCAACCCAGATCAAGCTAATTTTGTCCCAGGCCGTGAAGCAAAGGACAATGTTATGAGGACAATAAACATCATGTCATACGTTAAACGTAAGGGGTTAAAGGCATTTTTGCTTTCAACTAATGCCGAAAAGGCCATTGACAGGGTCGCTTGGGATTACACCCGAGCGGTCCTGTTAAGCCTGGGAATTGGTGAAACTATGTGTAAACTTATAGGACTGCTTTATACCAACCCCTCGGCTAAAGTAAGAATCAATGGTATTCTATCAGCCTCATTCTGCATAACAAATGGGACTAGGCAGGGCTGCCCTCTTTCACCCCTAATTTACATACTTACCCTGGAACCTTTCCTGATTGCAGTACATTCTGACCCAGATATTCATGGCCTTCCCATAGGACTCTCAAATCACCTTGTTGCGGCCTTTGCAGATGACCTATTATTCTTCTTGCAAAACCCTGTGATATCCATTCCCAATCTAATATGTAAATTTGCAGAATTTGATCAATTGTCAAGCTTAAAAATTAATCTTCAAAAATCCCAGGCGTTAAACATTTCCTTCGATGCAAAGACATTACACACCTGTAAGACTAGTCTCCCATTCCAATGGTCCCCTAACCAACTTTGATACCTATGTATTAACATCACATCTGATTTGAAAAATCTATTCTTGGCTAATTTTGATAAAATAGGCTCCACGTTAAAAACCGACCTTCTCTGATGGGCCAAACAAACCCACTTGTCATGGTTTGGAAGAATGTCTTCCATTAAAATGAATCTTTTGCCTCGCATCCTGTACATAAGCCAATGCATACCAATCGACCTCCCTCCCTCCCACCTTCCTAAGAAATTTACAAGGAGAAATCAATAAATATATACTGTATACAATAATACAATACAATAATATTTCTATAGCGCTTTTCTCCCATAGGACTCAAAGCGCTTAGGCTCTCTTAGATTCAGTAATTGGTAGTAGGATGAAGTATTCACACAACAAAAGTTATATTTCTGCAAATGCCAAACAGAACAGGTGGGTTTTAAGTCTGGATTTAAACACGTCCAGGGATGGAACTGTCCTGATCTGTTGAGGTAAGGAGTTCCAAAATATAGGGGCAGCATGACAGAAGGTTCTGGGACCAAAAGTTTCCAAGTAGACTCTGGGTATGAATAGATATATGGGGGAATAAACAACCCCCCCAATCAAGAGAACAATACTTTCCATCCCCAAAGATCTAGGTGGTGTAGGTCTCCCAGACCTCCAGAAATATCACATGGCCTCCCAACTATGTAGGGTGGTTGAGTGGGCTGTTGGAGATAATCCTAAACCATGGGTCTTGATTGAACAGGAAATGGCTGGTTTTCATGCGACAGCCCTAGGATGGGTTGATACCCCACGCAGTGTTCAATTCGCTTGGCAGAACCCCCTCATGGAGGCCACAGTTAAATGCTTTAGAAGATACGCCCCCCTCCTTAGGTCTTACTAAACTACCGGGCCTACTTACCCCCTTAAAAGACAATCCAGCCTTCAAACCAGCAGCTGATATACCCTTTCTTATCTCATGGGACTCCCACTAACCTCCCAGGGTAAGAGACACTTCTTGATCACAGGTAGAATCAAAAACCACAGAGAAAAGTCCATGATAAGGGACCAGATCCCCCTTTCTAATTGGCAATATTTCCAAATTCGGCACTTCTTAAGCTCCTTACTAAAAAACGGAAATTGGTCTTTGCCTCTAACGTCGTTTGAAAATCTAATCTTAAGTCCTGCCCCACATAGACATCTAATATCCGCTATATACCAGATCCCTGTATCCTCTACAACTCCAGTAAAAATTGGATATCAGGAGTCGTGGGAAAGAGACCTAGGACAGATTATTGAGGATGAGCAATGGCTGAAAATATTTACTCTAAACCAGGAGTCCCCAACCACCGGGCCGTGGCCCACTGCCAGTCCGTGGGCAGTTTTCCGCTGGGCCGCGGGTCTAGCCTCTCGCCCCCCCCCCTCTGCGGCCGCCGCTCCTGTTACCTTATGAGCTGGCGGCCGCTTGCTCTTTTATAATCCGTAGTGGTCCCTCTCCACCACACTCTATCGTCTATTACAGCAGCACGACCCGCGGCTGCTGAGGAGGAAGGAAGCAGGAGAGCGGTTACCATAGTAACGGCGTATTATCGCCGTCACAGGAAGCAGCTCACCTTCTTCCTTCCTCCTTTGCAGCCGTGGGTCGCGCTGCTGTAATAGACGATAGAGTGTGGTGGAGAGGGACCACTACGGATTATAAAAGAGCAAGCGGCCGCCAACTCATAAAGTAACAGGAGCGGCGGCTGCGGAGGGAGAGGCGAGAGGCTAGACCCAGGGGTAGCTATACTAACTATACTGGGCTAACTATACTAGCTATACAGGAGTAGCTATACTAACTATACTGGGCTAACTATACTAGCTATACAGGAGTAGCTGGGCTAACTATACTAGCTATACAGGGGTAACTGCTCAAATACCCCTTTTCAAAATTCGAGTTAGGTCGAATTCGAATAGTAAATTATTCGAGGTCAGTCGAATATTCGAGTCGAATAATTTTTACTATTCGATTCGACCTCGGAATTCGAGCTCACTATTCGAGTCGGTATTCGAGCTCATTATTCGAGCTGACTATTCGAAATGGCCTTAAATAGCTTCCAACACTTGTTTTGAGGGTGAATGATGCAAGAAACCTCTTTTTTTCCAAGTAACAACAGCAAGTGATTATGTGGGGATGTTCCTTTAAAAAAAAAAAGTTGAAAAGAGAAGTTGTGTCCAGAAATTTGTTCAGTACTGTATATACTTCTTCTTCTTCTTCTTTATCTTCTATATCTTCTTCTTCTCCTTCTTCTATATCTTCTTCTTCTTTTATATTGTCTTCTTCTTCTTCTTCATCTTCTTCATCATCATCTTCTTCTTCTTCATCTTCTTTTTCTTCATCTTCTTCATCTTCTTCATCTTCTTCTTCATCTTCTTCATCTTCTTCATCTTCTTCATCTTCTTCTTCTTCATCTTCTTCATCTTCATCTTCTTCATCTTCTTCTTCTTCATCATCTTCTTCTTCTTCATCTTCTTCATCTTCTTCTTCATCTTCTTCATCTTCTTCATCTTCTTCTTCATCTTCTTCATCTTCTTCATCTTCTTCTTCATCTTCATCTTCTTCTTCTTCTTCTTCTTCTTCATCTTCTTCTTCTTCATCATCATCTTCTTCATCTTCATCTTCTTCATCTTCTTCATCTTCTTCTTCTTCTTCTTCATCATCTTCATCTTCTTCTTCTTCATCTTCTTCTTCTTCTTCATCTTCTTCTTCTTCATCTTCTTCTTCTTCTTCATCTTCTTCATCTTCTTCATCTTCATCTTCTTCATCTTCTTCATCTTCTTCTTCTTCATCTTCTTCTCCTTTTTCTTCTTCTTCTTCTTCTTCTTCTTCTTCTTCTTCTTCCTCTTCTTCTTCTTCATCTTCTTCTTCTTCATCTTCTTCTTCTTCAATATCGTCTTCTTCTTCACTTATTTCTCTTTTCAAATTTTTTTTTTTAAAGAAATGCAGCTATTTTTGAGCGTAACAAATAGCTGGTGGCGCACGCATGTTGGAAGCGCCATTGTATGTGCTCCCTGGCAGTGGAAACACACAGACAGCAGGAGGTAAATTCAGCAGCAGGAGGAGGAGGATGAGTGTGTGGCAGCAGGCAGTCAATGAGGCAGGCAGCGTGACATAATAGCCCTGGTACCTAGCGGTGATACCAGGGCTGTAAATAAACACAGCAGGCAGGAGGTCCCAGACAGCGGTCGTGCAGCCCACATTGTGTCCAATACACAACTGGGACAACACAGTTTTCAACCCGGGCACCTCAGAAAAATTAAACCTTTTTTTTTTTTTTGGTTTTTTTTGTTTTGTTTTTACAACAAATTACACAGATATAGCTATTTTTTGACGTAATAGCTGGTGGCAGAGTGGCAGCAGAAGGTAAATGTGTGTACCCTGGCAGTGGGAAACACAGACAGACAGACAGCAGCAGCAGCAGCAGGAGGAATGGAGGAGTAATTATGTGTGCAGCTATTGTTTGACGTAATAGCTGGTGGCAGACTGGCAGCAGAAGGTAATTCTGTGTACCCTGGCAGTGGGAAACACAGACAGACAGCAGCAGCAGGAGGAATGGAGGAGTAGTGTGAGTGTGGCAGCAGGCAGGCAGCGTGACATAATAGCCCTGGTACCTAGCGGTGATACCAGGCCGTAAATGAACACAACAGGAGGTCCCAGACAGCGGTCGTGCAGCCCACATCGTGTCCAATACACAACTGGGACAACACAGTTTTCAACCCGGGCACCTCAGAAAAATTAAACCTTTTTTTTTTTGGTTTTTTTTGTTTTGTTTTTACAACCAATTACACAGATATAGCTATTTTTTGACGTAATAGCTGGTGGCAGAGTGGCAGCAGAAGGTAAATCTGTGTACCCTGGCAGTGGGAAACACAGACAGACAGCAGCAGCAGCAGCAGGAGGAATGGAGGAGTAATGTGAGCAGCTATTGTTTGACGTAATAGCTGGTGGCAGAGTGGCAGCAGAAGCTAATTCTGTGTACCCTGGCAGTGGGAAACACAGACAGACAGCAGCATCAGCAGGAGGAATGGAGGAGTAGTGTGAGTGTGGCAGCAGGTAGGCAGCGTGACATAATAGCCCTGGTACCTAGCGGTGATACCAGGCCGTAAATGAACACAACAGGAGGTCCCAGACAGCGGTCGTGCAGCCCACATTGTGTCCAATACACAACTGGGACAACACAGTTTTCAACCCGGGCACCTCAGAAAAATTAAACCTTTTTTTTTTTGGTTTTTTTTGTTTTGTTTTTACAACCAATTACACAGATATAGCTATTTTTTGACGTAATAGCTGGTGGCAGAGTGGCAGCAGAAGGTAAATCTGTGTACCCTGGCAGTGGGAAACACAGACAGACAGCAGCAGCAGCAGGAGGAATGGAGGAGTAATGTGAGCAGCTATTGTTTGACGTAATAGCTGGTGGCAGAGTGGCAGCAGAAGCTAATTCTGTGTACCCTGGCAGTGGGAAACACAGACAGACAGACAGCAGCAGCAGCAGCAGGAGGAATGGAGGAGTAATTATGTGTGCAGCTATTGTTTGACGTAATAGCTGGTGGCAGACTGGCAGCAGAAGGTAATTCTGTGTACCCTGGCAGTGGGAAACACAGACAGACAGCAGCAGCAGGAGGAATGGAGGAGTAGTGTGAGTGTGGCAGCAGGCAGGCAGCGTGACATAATAGCCCTGGTACCTAGCGGTGATACCAGGCCGTAAATGAACACAACAGGAGGTCCCAGACAGCGGTCGTGCAGCCCACATCATGTCCAATACACAACTGGGACAACACAGTTTTCAACCCGGGCACCTCAGAAAAATTAAAACCTTTTTTTTTTTTAATGGTTTTTTGGTTTTGTTTGTAAAACAAATTACACAGATATATAGCTATTGTTTGACGTAATAGCTGGTGGCAGAGTGGCAGCAGAAGGTAAATCTGTGTACCCTGGCAGTGGGAAACACAGACAGACAGCAGACAGACAGCAGAAGGGCAGTACACAGCAGCCCACTGTAGGTGTAAAATGTGTGGCTGCAGGCGACGTAATAGTCAAAGTGAACCAGGCTGGCTTAGTGAGCAGGAGCCAGGAGGTGGTAAAGGGTGGTAAGGCACATTAACGATGGTTCTTAGCCAGTTCATGTCCCCCTCTCGCCGACAACAGGGGCCAGGAACTCGCCTTCCACCCACGCCTGGTTCATCTTGAGAAACGTCAGTCTGTCCACAGACTTGTGAGACAGACGTGAGCGTTTCTCGGTGACCACACCACCAGCTGCACTGAAGCAGCGCTCGGACAGCACGCTGGAAGGGGGGCAGGACAGCACTTCCAGGGCGTACTGCGCCAGCTCGCTCCAGATCTCCAGGCGCTTGACCCAATACTCCATGGGATCAACAGGGGCATCGCTGTCAAGCCCGCTGTAGGACCCCATGTAGTCAGCCACCATGCGGGTCTGGCTGTGACCGGTGGAGGATGCTGCTGCATGCACCTCCTCTCTAGTCACTGCTGCCGGAGCCTCTACAGTCCTGTAGAGCTCATGGCTGAGAGACAGCAGGTCTGTGGGGCGCTTGCTGCTGGATGCAGGCACCTGCTGCTGCCTCTGTGCTGGCTGCTGGACAGTGGGGGTGGAAGGCTGGGGGAAGGCTTCCTCCAAGCGCTCAACAAGGGCCTGCTGCAAGCTCCTTATTTGTTGCGCTGGGTCTCCTCCTGCAGGCGGCAGGAACTGGCTCAACTTCCCCTTGAGGCGTGGGTCCAACATCATGCTGATCCAGATGTCCTCCCTCTGCTTCATCTGGATCACCCTGGGGTCTCTGCGCAGGCACGTCAGCATGTGCGCTGCCATTGGGAAGAGGCGGGCCACGTCTGCTGGCACATCGACGGCAGTGCTGCTGTCCTCATCCTCCTCCTCTGCCTCGTCAGCCTCATCCTCTCTCCACCCCCGCACCAACTCAGCTGCACTGTGCTGCTCCCCCTCATCACCAGCAAGGTCAGGGACCTCCACCAAGTCCTCCTCCTCCTCCCCCTCAGAGGTGGACTGTGCAGCTGCTTGCCGCTCCTGCTGGTCCAAGGCTGCCGCTCCCTGTTCCAGCAAAGCATCGAGGGCCCTGTTCAGCAGACAAACCAGGGGCACCCACTCGCAGACCATAGCATGGTCCCTGCTCACCATGTTAGTGGCCTGCAGAAAGGGAGCCAGCACTAAGCACACCTGCTGCATGTGCCTCCAGTCATCATCGGGGACGATGGACGGGATGTTGCTGGTCTTGTCCCTTCTCTGAGCGGCGGAAACAGTGGCCAGGGCAAGGTACTGGTTGACAGCGTGCTTCTGTTCAACCAGACGCTCCAACATCGCCAGGGTGGAGTTCCAGCGAGTCGGAACGTCAAGGATCAGCCGATGGCGTGGCAGATCCAGCTCCTTTTGCACGTCTTCCAGGCTCGCACAGGCTGCAGCCGAGCGCCGGAAGTGACGCACAACGTTCCTTGCCATTTCCAGCAGTTCGCCCATCCCCTGGTAGGTGCGCAAGAACTTCTGCACCACCAGGTTCAGCACGTGGGCAAGACAGGGGATGTGGGTCAGGTTTCCCCTGTCTATTGCGGCAACCAGATTGGCCCCATTGTCGGCCACCACCTCTCCGACTCTGAGGCCTCTGGGGGTCAGCCAAATCCTCTCCTGCTCCTGGAGTTTGGCCAACACATGGGTTGCCGTCAGCTTGGTCTTCCCAAGGCTGACCAAGTGCAGCAGCGCTTGGCAGTGGCGGGCCTTCACGCTGCTGCTGAGGCGGGGGGTTTGGCCAGGTGTGCCGGAGGATGGCAGAGGATCGGAGGAACCTGCTGCAGTTCCCCTGACCCTGCGGGGTGGCACCACCCACTGTGTTGCTGCTGCTGCTGTGCCCGCTGCTGCTCTCCCATCCTCACCCCCTTCCACCAAGCTGACCCAGTGGACAGTGAAGGACAGGTAGCGGCCTGTCCCGAAGCGGCTGCTCCAGGAGTCCATGGTGACGTGGACCCTTTCACCAACCGCGTGCTCCAGCCCTCGCTCCACATTGGCCATCACAAAGCGGTGCAGTGCAGGAATGGCCTTGCGGGAGAAAAAGTGTCTGCTGGGGAGCTGCCAGTCTGGGGCTGCGCAAGCAAGCAGCGCACGAATGTCGCTCCCCTCCTGCACGAGCGTGTACGGCAGGAGTTGGGAGCACATGGCCCGTGCCAGCAAGCCGTTCAGCTGCCGCACGCGACGGCTGCTGGGAGGCAGAGCCCTAACCACCCCCTGGAAGGACTCGCTCAAAAGGCTCTGGCGTGGCCTTTTGCTGGCACGGGAATCAGCAGACACAGCGGAGGAGGCCACTGAGGACTGGCTGCCAGAACAGGCCTCAGTGTCGGCGGCAGGAGTTGCAGAGGGGGGAGGAGCAGTGCGTTTCCGCACTCCTGCTGGTGCTGCTGGAGGAGCAGGAGGGCGGGTGGCTGCTGTTGCTGCTGCTGCTGAAGGCTGTGCAGTGATGGGTGTGGTGCCACTGCCAGCACCAGATGCCTTCAGTCTCTGGAACTCCTCATGCTGGTGGAAATGTTTCGCAGCAAGGTGGTTGATGAGCGAGCTGGTGCTGAACTTTAAGGGGTCTGCACCTCTGCTCAACTTCCGCTGACAGTGGTTGCAAGTGGCGTACTTGCTGTACACAGTGGGCATGGTGAAATATCGCCAGATTGGTGACAGAAACATCCCCCTACGGCATGGAAGCGCTGCTGCCTGTCTCCCTGTGGTGGTTGGGGGGGGGGCTTGGGGGGCTTGGGTGCGGCTGGTGGTGGTACTGGCAGATGCTGCTGCTGCTGAGCCTGAGACACCAGCAGGCTGTGGGACCTGCCTACTGCTGCTGCCAATGCTTGCAATGATGCGCCTCCTTGCAAGGCCCACAAGAGCATCCTCCTCCTCCTCCTCAGAGCTGCTGAGGACGACATCCCCTGGAGGTGGTGGCACCCAGTCTCTGTCTGTCACCGGGTCATCATCATCCTCCCCCTCCTGAAACATGTCCTGCTGGGATGAGGACCCCCCAAACTCCTCTCCTGATGCATGGATGGGCTGCTTGACTGTCGCCACAGTCTTGCTGTCCAATCCCTCATCCCCCAAAGTGCCCATCAGCATCTCCTCCTCAAAATCGCCAACAACAGCAGACAATTGACTCATGATGCCTGGGGTCAAAAGACTGCTGAATGACAGGTCGCCAACTGACGGTGAACTGGCCTCCTCCCCAGGCCCTGCTGGGCGGCTGCTGCGAACAGGGGTGGTGGTGAGGGTGGAGGCCTCGGATGCAGAGCTGATGGCGGGCTGCTCATCCTCCGTCATGAGTTGCACCACAGTGTCTGCATGCTTTTCCTCAATGGGACGTTTCCGACCCGGCTGGAGGAAAATCGGAGCAGGTGCTACACGCTGCTGCTGCTGTGTCTCTGCAGCGTGAGTTGCAGATGCTCCTGCTGGGCGGCGCCCAAGGCGTCCACGGCCAGTGGCTATGGGAGGAATGTTAGTTACTGACGCTGCTGCTGCTGCTGCGGAACTGTGCATGGTGGCGCGGCCGCGGCCTGCCACAATGCTGCTCCCTCTCCTCCTGATTCCCTTGCTGCCCTTCCCCTTGCCCAAACCGCGCTGGCTGCCACTTCCAGACATCTTCGATGTTTTGGGCGTATAGACAAAAGTTTTTTAAAAGGGCGGGTGAAAAGTGGGAAGGAAATAGAGTGTGTGTAGTGTGTGTACACAGACAGTGAGTGCACACACGCAGGAGCTAGTAGCCTATGAACAGTGACTGAGTGTCCTAGACTCCTAGTACAGTAAGAGTAAGTAGTAACAGTAAGTACAAACAACTAACTAATTACAATAATCAATCAGTTATCAGAAGGAAATAGAGTGTGTGTAGTGTGTGTACACAGACAGTGAGTGCACACACGCAGGAGCTAGTAGACTATGAACAGTGACTGAGTGTCCTAGACTCCTAGTACAGTAAGTAGTAACAGTAAGTACAACTAACTAATTACAATAATCAATTACAATAATCAATCAGTTATCAGAAGGAAATAGAGTGTGTGTAGTGTGTACACAGAAAGTGAGTGCACACACGCAGGAGCTAGTAGCCTATGAACAGTGACTGAGTGTCCTAGACTCCTAGTACAGTAAGAGTAAGTAGTAACAGTAAGTACAAACAACTAACTAATTACAATAATCAATCAGTTATCAGAAGGAAATAGAGTGTGTGTAGTGTGTGTACACAGACAGTGAGTGCACACACGCAGGAGCTAGTAGACTATGAACAGTGACTGAGTGTCCTAGACTCCTAGTACAGTAAGAGTAAGTAGTAACAGTAAGTACAACTAACTAATTACAATAATCAATCAGTTATCAGAAGGAAATAGAGTGTGTGTAGTGTGTGTACACAGACAGTGAGTGCACACACGCAGGAGCTAGTAGCCTATGAACAGTGACTGAGTGTCCTAGACTCCTAGTACAGTAAGAGTAAGTAGTAACAGTAAGTACAAACAACTAACTAATTACAATAATCAATCAGTTATCAGAAGGAAATAGAGTGTGTGTAGTGTGTACACAGACAGTGAGTGCACACACGCAGGAGCTAGTAGCCTATGAACAGTGACTGAGTGTCCTAGACTCCTAGTACAGTAAGTAGTAACAGTAAGTACAACTAACTAATTACAATAATCAATTACAATAATCAATCAGTTATCAGAAGGAAATAGAGTGTGTGTAGTGTGTACACAGAAAGTGAGTGCACACACGCAGGAGCAGCTAGTAGCCTATGAACAGTGACAGTGAGTGTCCTAGTACAGTTACAGTATATAACTACAATACTAATACAATCAGTAGTAAAGGACAGCAGAAATATATAGAATAGAGAGAAATAAACAGAGGACAGGAGGACAGCTGCCCACACAGGCAAGGCCCTGAGGCCTAAAGCTGTAAGCCTGCAGCAGCTGGCCTGTCTCTATGTAACACAAATGCTACTAACTAAAATACAATGTCTAACTAACTAACAACAATATAGGTGTGTATAGGAGGTGTATGTGAGCAAAAACGCTAGGTAAATGACCACAATAGAGCTCTTGCTAAGCCAAAGCACAAAGGAGCAACTCTCTCTCTGTACAAGTCTCAGGCAAGCACGGAGAAACGTAACATGGCGGCCGCTATTTATAGGGTAGGGGCTGGCCAGGGTCCCCCTCTGTGATTGGCTGCCGTCAGAGGGCCTGGGAGCCCTCTGATTGGCTCTAAGGACATCAATCTGGGCTATGACGCTATTCGAGCTCGGTACCGAGCTCGAATAGCGCCGTTTGCTCGAATAGCTCGAATAGTGAATGGGCTATTCGAGTGTACGCGAATAGCCCATTCGAATAGCTACAGCTATTCGGAGCTCGAATACTGAGCTCGAATAGCTGGAAAAGAGCTCGAATATTCGAGCTACTCGAATATTCGAGCTCTGCTGAGCACCACTGATACTAGCTATACAGAAGTAGCTATACTAACTATACTGGGCTAACTATACTAAATATACAGGGGTAGCTATACTAACTATAATAAATATACAGGGGTAACCAGGGCCAGTTTAAGAAACAATGGGGCCCCAGGGCAAAATAAACCTGGGGGGCCCACCCAACAGATACCCTGAAACAAAAATCGGCATTAAGGGACCTTTTTTGCAGCTGGTATAGTCAGGGTGTGAAGCCCCAATCGGTCGGAGCTCCACATTTTGGCTACCCCAGCCTGCATGGGGGACAAGGGGTTAAAAAGTTTCAGGAGGGGGGACCCCACATAATTTTTTTTTTTTAAATTCCCACACTCTAAACATAAACATTTTTGGGGAGAAAATAGGAAAAAATGCCGGTATCTTCATACAGCCATATTGCGGCTGTATAGCGATCCCTGGCCAAAGCGCTGTGGCTGCGTATGGACCCCCTGGAAACCCCATCAGGAAATTTATTGCTCTTTCTTTTGATGCATGTAAAATTACACTACCGTTAGGCAGAGCCGGCCTTTGGGGGGGGCAAGTGGGGCGATCGCCCCAGGCCCCGCGCTTGAGGAGGCCCTGCGCACCGGGCTAATTTAATATTTACTGCTGGCTGCGGCGGCAGCCGCCGTCGATCGCTCTGACCTGATGCGCTTTCCTTCCTGTATGTGTGGAAGCTGGAGCGCATTGGCATTCCCTCCTCTGCCCGGCTACTGGGTGCGCTCCGCTCTGCGAGTGACGTCACGAATGATGTCATATCCATGCACAGAGAGAGCGCTCCCCGTGGCAGCCGCAGCCCGACCTAGAGCCGACCAGGACTGAGAGTCTGGAGACTCTCACTGAGCGAGCCACTGTCTGCAGACTGCAGCAGCCGCCGGACGTATTGCAGAGGCCAGGGGACTCAGCTGAGGCACAGGAGATATCGTCCGGTAGGTAGGATTATTTGAGGGGCCGCTAATTAGTACATGATTTGGGCGGGGCACTGTAGAGATGAGCGTAATGACGTAATTACGATTTCGCGAAATTTCGCGTAATTAGTGTAATTACGATTATGGCCGTAAGTACATAATCGTAATGAAGAAGGATTTCGCGAAATTTCGCGTAAGCGTAATTTTCGCGTAATTTTCGCATTACAGTGGGTATTACAAAATAATGCGTATGGCCATGCTCCCAAGCGGAAAAGTTGACGCATGTATCAATGTTAGGTAGCCGCCGACTTTAAGGGTTAATAGCAAAGCCCCCTTAAATGCTAAGAGCCTCAAATTTGGAGAATATATTAAGGAGATCAGGAGGAATAAGAGGAAAAATTTTTTTTTTCAAAAACACCTTATAGTTTTTGAGAAAATCGATTTTTAAGTTTCAAGGGCAAAAATGTCTTTTAAATGCGGAAAATGTCAGTTTTTTTTGCACAGGTAACAATAGTGCGGTGCGGCGAGTGACGTCGGGTGCGGCGTAGTTACAATGTAACAAAGTTGTTACATTGTAATAACTTTGTTACATTGTAACTGATAGAACATTTCCGAGGATATTGCGAGGGATCATTTATTTAAAGGGACAGGTAAGTATTAATGGTTAATTAAGAATATTAAAGGACTTTTTTCGTGGTTATGTTTTTTGTTCAATTAAAATACTTTTTCTAAGTGTTTGTGTGTTTATTTACTTTTAACTCTTAAAGGAAATGGGTAAGGGGTACAAGTACCTCTATACTCATTTCTCCTGGGAGGGGGGGTGGGCATCTGGGGGACCCCTTTTTAAAGGGGACTCCCAGATTCCACCATGAACCCCCCCCCCCAGGAAATCGCGGCCTCCACCTCCACCGCCCATCGGAGGTGGAGAAGAGCCCCTTGTCCTTGGATTGGACAAGGGCTCGGAGGGGGAGGGGAAAGCTTGGCTGCCCCTCCCCTTCCGAGACCCCCCAATCCATGGACCATGCGGGCTGGTATAGTCAGGGTGCGGAGCCCCACGCGGCCGGTGTTCCGCATTCTGGCTATCCCAGCCTGCATGGGGGACAAGGGGTTAAAGAGGTCTGGGAGGGGGGACCCCACGTTGTTTTTTTTTTATATTTCCCACACTCAGAACGAAGTAAGTAAAACTCTTCCCACTTGGGGAAATCTATGAAAATAATACACTATTGTTACCTGTGCAAAAAAACCGGACATTTTCCGCATTTAAAAGACATTTTTGCCCTTGAAACTTAAAAATCGATTTTCTCAAAAACTATAAGGTCTTTTTGAAAAAAATTGTTTTCCTCTTATTCCCACTGATCCCCTTAATATACCCTGTGAATTTGGTGTTCCTAAACTTTAAGCAGGCTTTGCTATTAACCGTTAAATTTGGCGGGTTTTTAAATGTATACATTTTTACTTTGAAACTTTAACATCGATTTTCTCAAAAACTATAAGGTCTTTTTGAAAAAAAAAAATTTCCTCTTATTCCTCCTGATTTCCTTAATATATTCTCCAAATTTGAGGCTCTTAGCATTTAAGGGGGCTTTGCTATTAACCCTTAAAGTCGGCAGCTTTTTTATATTATACGGAGCGTTACGGTTTAACGCGAAATTACAGTAGCGTTTAATGCGAAATTACGGCATTAACGAAACGCGAAATTATGCGTTGAAAATTACGCTTACGGTATTTTCTATTACGATTTTAATGGCAATTACGCTAACGCAATTTCGCATCGTAATCGCAAATTTCGCATGCGTAATTATAGTAATGCGAAATTACTAAAATTTCGGCTCAACTCTAGGGCACTGGGGCTGGCTGGGGGAGCATAATTATTGTTATTAGCTATGCACTGGGCACTATTTATACTAGCTATATACTGGGCACTATACTAGCTATATACTGGCCTGGGCACTATACTAGCTATATACTGGGGCTGGGCACTGTACTAGCCATATACTGGGCACTACCATACTAGCTATATACTAGGCACTGTACTAGCTATATACTGGGCACTATACTAGCTATATACTAGGCACTGTAGTAGCTATATACTAGGCACTGTACTAGCTATATACTGGGCACTATACTAGCTATATACTAGGCACTGTATTAGCTATATACTGGGCGCTATACTAGCTATATACTGGGCGCTATACTAGCTATATACTAGGTGCTATACTAGCTATATACTGGGCGCTATACTAGCTATATACTGCTATACTAGCTATATACTGGGCGCTATACTAGCTATATACTGGGGCTGGGCACTATACTAGCTATATACTAGGCACTGTACTAGCTATATACTGGGCACTATACTAGCTATATACTGGGCACTACTATACTAGCTATATACTAGGCACTATACTAGCTATATACTGGGGCTGGGCACTATACTAGCTATATACTGGGCACTACTATACTAGCTATATACTAGGCACTGTACTAGCTATATACTGGGCACTATACTAGCTATATACTAGGCACTGTACTAGCTATATACTGGGCGCTATACTAGCTATATACTGGGCGCTATACTTGCTATATACTGGGCGCTATACTAGCTATATACTGGGCGCTATACTAGCTATATACTGGGCGCTATACTAGCTGTATACTGGGGCTGGGCACTATACTAGCTATATACTGGGTGCTATACTAGCTATATACTGGGCACTACTATACTAGCTATATACTAGGCACTATACTAGCTATATACTGGGGCTGGGCACTATACTAGCTATATACTGGGGCTGGGCACTATACTAGCTATATACTGGGCACTACTATACTAGCTATATACTAGGCACTGTACTAGCTATATACTGGGCACTATACTAGCTATATACTGGGCACTATACTAGCTATATACTGGGCACAATACTAGCTATATACTAGGCACTGTACTAGCTATATACTGGGCGCTATACTAGCTATATACTGGGCGCTATATACTGGGCGCTATACTAGCTATATACTGGGCGCTATACTAGCTATATACTGGGCGCTATACTAGCTATGTACTGGGCTTACTACACTTACGGCTCTAGGCCCCGCATGTGACACTCGCCCCAGGCCCCGCATACTCTAAGGCCGCCTCTGCCGTTAGGTTTGCTACTAAAAGTGACATTTACCGCATTTAAAAGTATACTTTTTTCCTTCGAAACTTTAAAATTGATTTTCTCAAAAACTATAAGGTCTTTTTGAAAAATTGTTTTTTCCTCTTATTCCCAATTATCTCCTTAACATATCCTGTGTATTTTTTTTCCTTTGAAACTTTAAAATCGATTTTCTCAAAAACTATAAGGTCGATTTGAAAACATTTTTTTTCCTCTTGTAGCCACTGGGGGCCCCTACAAGCTCTGGGGCCCTGGGACAATTGCCCCCTTTGCCTCCATGGTAGCGCCGGCCCTGGGGGTAACTATACTAGCTATACAGGAGTAGCTATACTAACTATACTGGGCTAACTATACTAGCTATACAGGAGTAGCTATACTAACCATACTGGGCTAACTATAATAGCTATACAGGAGTAACTATACTGGGCTAACTACAGTGCTGGGCGTAATGGAAAAAACTACGCTTACGGATCATTACGCGTAATTTTACGCTATTACGCATTACGGAATTACGCTTACGGCATAGACATTCTTTTACAGAACATGTTTGTAATTACGCATAGCCCTTACGCAATTACGCGTAAGAATGCCGTAACTCAGGTTGTAACGTTATTGGCTTACACGTAAATTCCTACTAGCAATTAGTGCGGTCATGCTGCTAAGCGGAAAAGTTGACGCATGGATCTATGTTAGGTAGCCGCCGACTTTAAGGGTTAATAACAAAGCCCCCTTAATTGCTAAGAGCCTCAAATTTGGAGAATATATTAAGGAGATCAGAAGGAATAAGAGGGAAAAAAAAGTTTTCAAAAAGACCTTATAGTTTTTGAGAAAATCGATGTTAAAGTTTCAAAGGAAAAATATATACATTTAAAAACCCGCCAACTTTAACGGTTAATAGCAAAGCCTGCTTAAAAGTTAGGAACACCAAATTCACAGGGTATATTAAGGGGATCAGTGGGAATAAGAGGAAAATTTTTTTTTTCAAAAAGACCTTATAGTTTTTGAGAAAATCGATTTTTAAGTTTCAAGGGCAAAAATGTCTTTTAAATGCGGAAAATGTCAGTTTTTTTTGCACAGGTAACAATAGTGTTTTATTTCCATAGATTCCCCCAAGTGGGAAGAGTTTTACTTACTTCGTTCTGAGTGTGGGAAATATTAAAAAAAAAACAATGTGGGGTCCCCCCTCCCAGACCTCTTTAACCCCTTGTCCCCCATGCAGACTGGGATAGCCAGAATGCGGAACACCGGCCGCGTGGGGCTCCGCACCCTGACTATACCAGCCCGCATGGTCCATGGATTGGGGGGTCTCGGAAGGGGAGGGGCAGCCAAGCTTTCCCCTCCCCCTCCGAGCCCTTGTCCAATCCAAGGACAAGGGGCTCTTCTCCACCTCCGATGGGCGGTGGAGGTGGAGGCCGCGATTTCCTGGGGGGGGGGGTTCATGGTGGCATCTGGGAGTCCCCTTTAAAAAGGGGTCCCCCAGATGCCCACCCCCCCTCCCAGGAGAAATGAGTATAGAGGTACTTGTACCCCTTACCCATTTCCTTTAAGAGTTAAAAGTAAATAAACACACAAACACATAGAAAAAGTATTTTAATTGAACAAAAAACATAACCACGAAAAAAGTCCTTTAATATTCTTAATTAACCATTAATACTTACCTGTCCCTTTAAAAGCCAGTTCCCACGCAATATCCTCGGAAATATACTAATCAGTTACAATGTAACAAAGTTGTTAGAATGTAACAACTTTGTTACTTTGTAACACCACCGCACCCGACGTCACTCGCCGCTCACCCGCCGGCCACCGCATACACTAACGCTAAGTCCCTGCCGGCTCCCGCCGTCCACTCCGCCCACACCTGTCACCCATATACATGCTGGCACCCATGGGTGCCAGCATGTATATAGGTGACATGTGGGAGAGGCGGGGAGGGCAGCGGAGCCGGCGGGACTTAGCGTCCTGCACACCCGACAGAGCTCTGAGCTATATAGCTCAGAGCTCTCTAAAGCATCTTTGTATTTGGGCTCCAAGGAGCCCCATTGGTCCTTAGCAGACCAATGGGGTTCCTTCAAATCAGAAGGAACCCCATTGGTCTGCTAAGGACCAATGGGGCTCCTTGGAGCCCAAATACAAAGATGCTTTCGAGAGCTCTGAGCTATATAGCTCAGAGCTCTGTCGGTCCGTGCAGCGCAGACGGGGATGCAGCGGCGGCGGCGAGTGACGTCGGGTGCGGTGGTGTTACAAAGTAACAAAGTTGTTACATTGTAACAACTTTGTTACATTGTAACTGATTAGTATATTTCCGAGGATATTGCGTGGGAACTGGCTTTTAAAGGGACAGGTAAGTATTAATGGTTAATTAAGAATATTAAAGGACTTTTTTCGTGGTTATGTTTTTTGTTCAATTAAAATACTTTTTCTAAGTGTTTGTGTGTTTATTTACTTTTAACTCTTAAAGGAAATGGGTAAGGGGTACAAGTACCTCTATACTTATTTCTCCTGGGAGGGGGGGTGGGCATCTGGGGGACCCCTTTTTAAAGGGGACTCCCAGATGCCACCATGAACCCCCCCCAGGAAATCGCGGCCTCCACCTCCACCGCCCATCGGAGGTGGAGAAGAGCCCCTTGTCCTTGGATTGGACAAGGGCTCGGAGGGGGAGGGGAAAGCTTGGCTGCCCCTCCCCTTCCGAGACCCCCCAATCCATGGACCATGCGGGCTGGTATAGTCAGGGTGCGGAGCCCCACGCGGCCGGTGCTCCGCATTCTGGCTATCCCAGTCTGCATGGGGGACAAGGGGTTAAAGAGGTCTGGGAGGGGGGACCCCACGTCGTTTTTTTTTAATATTTCCCACACTCAGAACGAAGTAAGTAAAACTCTTCCCACTTGGGGGAATCTATGAAAATAAAACACTATTGTTACCTGTGCAAAAAAAACTGACATTTTCCGCATTTAAAAGACATTTTTGCCCTTGAAACTTAAAAATCGATCTTCTCAAAAACTATAAGGTCTTTTTGAAAAAAATTTTTTTCCTCTTATTCCCACTGATCCCCTTAATATACGCTGTGAATTTGGTGTTCCTAACTTTTAAGCAGGCTTTGCTATTAACCGTTAAAGTCGGCGGGTTTTTAAATGTATATATTTTTCCTTTGAAACTTTAACATAGATTTTCTCAAAAACTATAAGGTCTTTTTGAAAACTTTTTTTCCCTCTTATTCCTTATGATCTCCTTAATATATTCTCCAAATTTGAGGCTCTTAGCAATTAAGGGGGCTTTGCTATTAACCCTTAAAGTCGGCGGCTTTTTTATATTATACGGGAGCGTAATTTTACGCGATTACGGCAGACTGTGTAATTTCAATGGGAGTTTACTGCCTTACGCGTAATTTGTTACGCGTAATAACGTAACCTACGGTCTACGCGTAATTAATTACGCGTAAAACCGTAACCTTACACGTAACGCTTATGGTGCATTTGTAGTGAATTACGATGCGTAATTACGCTAAAGCGTTATTTCGGCCCAGCACTGGCTAACTATACTAAATATACAGGGGTAACTATACTAGCTATACAGGAGTAGCTATACCAACTATACTGGGCTAACTACACTAAATATACAGGGGAAACTATACTAACTATACAGGGGTAGCTATACTAACTATACTGGGCTAACTATACTAGCTATACAGGAGTAGCTGGGCTAACTATACTAGATATACAGGGGTAACTATACTAGCTATACAGGAGTAGCTATACTAACTATACTGGGCTAACTATACTAGCTATACAGGGGTAGCTATACTAACTATACTGGGCTAACTATACTAGCTATACAGAAGTAGCTGGGCTAACTATACTAGCTATACAGGGGTAACTATACTAGCTATACAGGAGTAGCAATACTAACTATACTGGGCTAACTATACTAGCTATACAGGAGTAGCTATACTAACTATACTGGGCTAACTATACTAGCTATACAGGGGTAGCTATACTAACTATACTGGGCTAACTATACTAGCTAT